>NC_142571.1:2132500-2392500 GCF_041283825.1 Pyrus communis
TCTGATAGATACCACACGGTTAGAAGTCCAATTCTTATTAGTAGTGTAGCAACTAGCAACATATTCAGAATCTACTTTTTTTTTTTCTTTTTTCCTTTTTTAAATATTATTATTGAGGAAATGATGTATATTGTTCTATGCAGTATTTTAGGAATCAATTAGTTAAACTATGGGAACATCCCCACTAGCAATATGGTTTAGTTAAGTTCTTACCATTTGTAAGTGACACGTCTCAAGTTTGACACACATTAATGACGACTTCGATGCTTAATTATTATAGTTGGCCTATTGTATATCAAAGTTCAACCTTAGAGAGAGTATAATATCTTTGTATAATAAAAAGATATAATAAGATCATCAAGCCTCGCATCCATATGTTATTATATTTATATATAACTTATTACATGTGGGCTTTTAGTACCCTTATTCATCTGAAGTAAGACTCCATAGAGGTAGCCAAATTAAGCATGTGCCATATGCCACTAAGATACTGGTGTCACACTCGAGGGGTATTCGAACCGGATTTTTCTTCGGCTGGTGGAGCTCCATGTCCTAGACCACCCTGATGGCCCTGATTGCGTAATCCCAATTAGTGACTTGTACTTGGTTGGTGCTAGAATTTCATGTCCCGAACTCTCATGGCTTGGCAAGTCTTCCGTTGTCCCGAGTAGTGATTTGTATTTGGTTGGTGTTAGAATTTCATGTCCCAAACCATTATTACTTGGCTCGTCTTTCTTAATCCCAATTAGTGACATGCCTATAATTTCATTTCCAGAACTATCATCTCTTGGCCCCGAGTCCTTATTACCACACGACATTAAGTCCAACGATCGGCCTTCGGTTTCAAGAAAGATAAAGATCAATATTAGGAGAAGAAATGCGGCACCAAAAGAGATCTTAGAACTCCAGCCATTTTACAAGAGGTATAGCAATGTACTAATTAGAAGAATGTTGATTGTAAATATGTGCTTATACCATGGTAACAAGAGTCTTTTGATAGTGACTTATGGAAATCTTAAACAATGTATTTAGTTTAAATTACTTGGATCCTCTCTTTTAATAGGAGGGGATTTGGATTTGGATTGCAGATTTGGTAAGATTAATTTGGAGGCTCAAAGCCAAATCGTTATTTTTTGAGTTCAATTTTATTTTGGTAGATTTGGATTTAAGTTTCCCCTTAAATGAAATCCAGTAGAAACTAATAAACAAACATTTTAAGGATTTTTTTTCCCACGAACAGGGTTTTGGATTCCGATTGTTCATTTGTGAATGGCCTTCTCAATCTATCAATCATGTGTTTAGAGAGTGTACTAGTATTGCTAGGACAGTACAACTTGAAAGAGGACGCGGGTGTGATTCCTTGGGAAATTATTATGGCTTTTTGTTTAGAGACTTTCATGAAAAGAGCTTCAACATAACAAATAAGTTTGTGAGACCCATTCATTAGTTTTCTTTTATAACAATTTGTTATGGTTGATTGTTCTTCTTGATTAAAACCTAACTTGTGGACATAATTAGAAGAGTTTGAAAGACTAAATGTATTCAAACTTCTGCCCTCTTAAGCTCTGTAATACAACTTAAATTCTTCAAAACTGAAAATTAAAACTGACAATACATATTTCGAATAATGAAAGTGGCTAGAAATACCAACTTACAACAACAACAATAAAGCCTTATCTCACTAAATTGAGCCTGCCGTATGAATCCTAGAATGCCACTGCACTCAATTTTGCACCAAGTCTTCCGTTAGATCCAAGTACTTCATGTCGTTTATTAAAGTCTCTTTCCAAGTCTTCCTAGGTATTTTGCCTTGAGCCTCTGTCTCATAGTTACATTCCTAACCGGAACATCTGTAGGTCTTCGTTTCACATGTCCAAACCACCTTAACCGATTTTGTCCTATCGTATCTTCGATTGAGGTCACTCGTACTTTACCTTAGATATCCTCGTTCTTAATCTTGTGCATTCTCGTGTGCCCACACATCCAACTAAACATTCTCATCTCCGCTACACTTATTTTTTGCATGTGTTGATGCTTGACTGCCCAACATTCCATGTCATAAACCATTGTTGGCCTTATTGCCGTTTTATAAAAATTTCTCTTGAGCTTTAGAGGCATACGACAGTCACACAACGCGCATGATACACTCTTCAACTTCATCCAACCAGCTTGTATTCTATGGTTGAGATCTTCGTCCAACTGTCCATTCTTTTGTAAGATATATCCAAGATCACGAAAGCGTTCACTCTTTGATGCTTCTTGATCTCCATTCTTCCCATATCTCATTTGGATCCCCATTCTCATTGAATTTTCACTCCATATACTCTATCTTTGACCTATTTAGGCGAAGACCTTTAGATTCCAACAATTCCCAAAAAAGTTAAGCTTTACATTTACCCCCTCATGTATTTCATCTATCAACATTATATCATCCACGAAAAACATACACCAATAGATATAATCTTGAATATGTCCGGTTAACTCATCCATTGCTAATTCAAAAAGATACGAACTTTAAGTTATGGACTTAAAGGGCGCTCTTTCGATATCTTTATTGATAATATCCAAAATTCATCTTGATCATTACTGCCATTTCTGATACGCATTGCGGGGAATCTAAGTGAGTGTCCATCTAAAAGTGGCTAATTGGTTCTCCAACGCTCGCATTTGAATACTTGGATTAGTAAATCTTACGACAATTGGCAATCACAAAAGAGGAAATTGCGTGATGAAAATGTTTGCAACTTGGCATCGTTAAAATTCACCAGTGGTATAAACATATATGGAAATTGGAATCCCTCCTGTATATTTTGTTGATAAGAGGTAGTAGATGCCTTCCCTTCTCCTTATTCATACCTTTGTACCCCCACAATCCTGTATGGCCTGAAAATAACATACCAAATTCAAGGAATTTGCAACTTTAGAGATTATTGATGCTATAATTTGGAAGTTTCGTTGTCCACTTGAAAATGTTACTGAGGAATCTAAGTTGTCGATTATCTATGAATTCAAAATCTGTATTAAAAAGAAAGAAAATATGCATGCTTCATCGCCTGCCTTAATTTGAAGGTAGGCCAGCCAGAGTTGCCAAAATCTAAGCTTTTGAAATCCCTCACTAGGGCCAGAAGTAAGGCCACATTCCAATATGTTTATCTCACTTTTGCCCCTAAAACTGCCATTTATCTCGTCATCTTACATGGAAAGAAATTTAAAGAATTTAATGAAAAATCCCATGGAAGGAAAGAAAGTCTGGATACGTCCATATCTGTTCTTGTTAATGAACTCCAGACAAGAATTATCTGCAACTCCAAAAAAGAAAATCTGGATTTTAATGGAGATAAGATTTTGAGTCATGAATTCACAGTATAAAGTAGTCTTCAAGACTTTAGTTTCTATGCACTCAACGATGGCTAAGCATGCAGCTTCCCTTTTTTCTTATGCTCTATCCGCTCTCCTACACACTGCAAGCTTATCGTGTGAAGCCATTGATAGCGACGATAGAAAAGTTTGTATTGTAAACATCGAGTCACTTCCTAATGATGAGGCATGATGAGTCAATTTCATATTATATATTTTACCTTATTTTTAGTATTTTTGGTTAATATTTTGGAAGAATTTTGATACTTTGAATTGTATTTCCAATATAGGACTTTCGACTTCCTTTGGAGCAAAACATGGTCAAATGGACGAATTTTGGCGTAATTCCAGTTGGAGTACGATCGTGAGTTACTTAGCTTGATCGTATCAAAATATCATATTTTCTACCAAGCGGTTATTTTCTGGCAATAAAATAAAGGAGTGATACGCGGTGCTGGAATAGTGACGTTTTGGGCTTGACTTGCGTTTTTGCTAGAGTAAAGCCTTGAGCCTTAGCATGAATATGTAATTTTATTAATTTGCTTATGAATGGATGCATGCTTGCTTTTAATTATTAATCACCGCGATTAAACTATCTAATTATCTTAGTCATTCGCGACCATTAGGGTTTTTAGACAAGTAATTTGTTGCAATTTCTGTTGGAATATCACCCTGAAATTAAGGAGGGCTTCCTGTGATTGGTAATTGTAAGTTCACTTAAGGTGAACATCATGCTCTTAAGGGTTGCATGGTTTTTCAAAGGGTTTTCACAAAGCTTAATGAGTCTTACATGTTTATATTTGATTTGAACATCACAAACGGGTTGTATGTTAGGTATACGTTTTCACTTGAACATCACGAGGAAAATATGCATTAGGAAAACCTCACCTTCAAAGCATGTATGTAGAAATTCATATCTAAATGATAAAATTGCATAGGATTGTTAAGGGGACGGCAGAACCCTAGGTTGTACAAATTGACTTTCTTTAAATTGTTCTCTAGTTAATTTTTTTTAATTGTTTTATTTTAAAATTCGTTTTTATTATATTAAATTATAAAATCAACATTTTCCAAACTTTGTTTTCAATAATTAATTAAGAGTTGGTTTTAAACACAAATTATTTATTCAAGAAAACGACCTTGTTTGAGCCGCTATACTACAACAACCTTGTACTCTCGCAAGTATTTTTTAAGTGTATTTTAAGTGTTTTTATCCTTACTTTTGCAGGTGGTAAAAATACCTATCCAGGCATACTCGCCACCATCTCACCACCTCGGTATGCTAGAGAGAGTTGTTGGCAGCAATTCGGCTGCAAATGTCTTGGTTCACAGTTACAAAAGGAGTTTCAATGGATTTGCAGCCAAGCTCACTGACCCTGAAAGTGAAAGACTTGCTAACATGAAGGAAGTAGTCTCTGTCTTTCCAAGCAAAACTTTCCAACTTCAAACAACAAGATCTTGGGACTTCATGGGTGTCAGTGAGAATATCACTCGAAATGCCACAGCTGAGAGTGATGTTATTGTTGGTCTTATTGACACTGGAATTTGGCCGTAATCCAACAGTTTTAAAGACGAGGGTTTTGGGCCTGCTCCCCGGAAGTGGAAAGGTGTTTGTAAAGGTGGCCAAAACTTCACCTGCAACAACAAGATCATTGGAGCTCGGTTTTACAATCCAACGGAGTCTGCAAGGGATATTATTGGTCATGGAACCCACACTGCCTCAACAGCAGCAGGGAACACGGTAAAGGATGTGGTTATGGACTAGCACAAGGTACTGCAAGAGGAGGAGTTCCCTCATGTAGAATTGCTGCATATAGTGTATGCAATGTTGAAGGGTGCAGTGCTGATGGTTTATTGAGTGCTTTTGATGATGCTATTGCCGATGGAGTTGACATCATTTCAATTTCAATTGGTCCCAGTTCTGCAGCTCCTTTTCATTACGATCCTATAGCAATTGGTGCGTTTCATGCAATGGAGAAAGGGATACTAACCTCAAACGCTGCAGGCAACAATGGTCCTGAAGAGGGTACTGTATCGAGTGTGGCACCATGGATTCTTACAGTTGCAGCAAGTAGCATAGATCGTCGGATCATTGACATGGTTGTTCTTGGAAACAGAAGGACACTCATCGGGAGTTCAGTGAACTCTTTCACATTAAATGGAACAAGTTTTCCGCTGATATACGGGAAAGATGCTTCACGTATTTGCCCTGAATTATCTGCTGGGAATTGCGAACCAGATTGCCTAGAAGGTAATTTAGTTAAAGGAAAGATTGTGTTATGTGATCAGTACGTTGGAAATGTTGAGGCTCATAAAGCTGGTGCACTAGGCTCAGTTTTAAACACTTCCAATGCAGATGCTTCTTTCATTGTACCGCTGCCTGCAACGGGTTTAAGCAACCAAGAATACGGTATCATCAAGTCCTACCTGAAATCCATGAAAGATCCTCAAGCTGACATATTACCAAGTGAAGTCATAAAAGATGATACTGCACCTGTTGTCTCCTTCTCTTCACGTGGACCTAATCCAATCTCGCTCGAAATTATTAAGCCGGATATAAGTGCCCCAGGGGTAGATATTTTGGCTGCATATTCGCCAGATGCTCCCATCACACAAAGCCGCGGAGACAAGAGACGAGTAAAATACAACATAGCTTCCGGAACATCCATGGCTTGCCCCCACTCCTCTGGTGTAGCTGCATTTATTAAAACAATCCATCCGGATTGGTCTCCAGCAGCCATCAAATCATCTCTTATGACTACTGCTAAGCCCATGAATCGTACCAACACTTCCCCCGGTGAATTTGCTTATGGATCAGGGCATATTGATTCTGTAAAAGCTGTAGATCCGGGGCTTCTAGAGAAGATTACATAAAGTTGCTCTGCTCGTTCTTGGATGATTCCAAAGTTAGAATTATAGCAGGAGACAACACCACTTGCCCCACAGGTCCTGAAAAAGGATCACAATCACCCTTCAATGGCAGCAAAAGTTACACCAATGAAATCATTTATGGTTACTTTTCGTTGAACAGAAAAAAATGTTGGCCCTGCAACCTCAACTTACAAGGCTAAAATCCTGCCAGGCCCTAAGGTTGACATCAAAGTGGTTCCTGAAGTTCTTTCGTTCAAGTCCTTGAATGAGGAGAAGAATTTCAATTTGAGCATTGTTAGAACAGGTTTGCCAGATGGATCTCATGTCTCTGCAGAGCTGATCTGGTCTGAGGAAACTCATAGCATTAGAAGTCCAATTCTCATAAGCAGCTCAGTAATGTAACCATAATTTCATCAGTGGAAACTCCATTGTTGCAAAGCAACAAATTTTCTTGTTATATCTGATCCTTTGTTAAACTAGTTAAGTTTTTAATAAATGCAGACAACCTTGGAACTGTAATGTTACTAGAAAATCTGTTTTTGGTCATCCGTAAGAATTTTTTATTTTTATTTCTTTAGCAACAGTAACTAGAAATTATGCCTTCTGTATGTTTGCAATCTTTCTTTTCTATGGAATTGTGTGAATTTGATGCAGTCAGCAGGAGTTCAAGTTTACGACAACTACTCATAACTACAACAGTTTACTGAATTATTTGCCGATTCTGCGACAATGGCACATAAGATTCATTTTCCGAGCAACAAAACTTTGGTGGTAGCTTTTCAGGACTGATGCATAAGTTTTGGAACTGTTTACAGCTTTCGTAGGGGCTTCCCTCACTCGTTTCCACTAGGTGTCTTCCTCCTTTTTCTGTTATTCTTCTTCCCCTCAAGATCTAGTTTAAATAATTCAAGTCTCAAGATCCCTACGATATTAGTAGGCATGCGCCATTGCTATACCGAAAGCAATATGTTTTCATTATTCTAAATCAACGACGAACGGTTTTCTAACGAAGATGAAAGATATGTATGATAGACTTATGCTATCAGAGCAACCAAATACTTAGCCAATTAACCAGTTATCGAGAAAAAAGAGGAAGAAAAATGTAAAGTAAACTACTACTTTCTTATTGCACTGTATGCAATTTTCAGCTTCGTAATGTAATTACAACAATCACAGTTAAAAGAGTGTGAAATAATTTCACACGGGAAATGTGAATCTTCAGTTGCACACGGGAAATAATTTCTTTGAGTGATGAATAACAAGCCCTGTAATATAGAGCTTCAAAGGGCCGAGTGCAGAACCTACAGTTAAAAGAGTAAACCACACACGAGTTGTGTTAGAGTTTGGTGGCTGAGATTAGAGCCACATTTGTGTCCCACATCGGCTCAAGAGAGAGAGAGAGTCATCTAGTGCTTTATAAGCAATGGTGGCCATACCCATTTCTCTTGGGTGGCTAAAGTTGGTGTGCTTTCGCACAACAATTGGTATCAAAGCCCAGACAACGCTTGGAATTGGTGACTATCATTGAAGTTGAAGAGCTCATTTGGAATTTGGTTGCATGTGCTCAAGGTGGAGCTCTATTTACACTTGTATCGTGAGACGTCAATTTGGTGATGGCTCGAATCTCTCTAAGGTGGAGATTGTTGGCGGTTTGGTGGCTGAGATTATACCTACATTTGTGTCCCACATCGGCGAGAGAGAGAGAGAGATCTAATGTTTTATAAGCAATGGTACCACACATATTCTCAAGGCCTTTTGGTAAAACCCTGTACCCATACCTCCTAGGTGACTAAAGTGGAGGGAATATCATCAACACTGACTCTTGTGTGGGCCCGTTGGTCTCCTAGGTGACTAAAGTGGAGGAAATATCGTCAATACTAACTCGTGTGTGGGCCCGTTGGTGTGCTCTCACACAACAAGTTGAGCAGATAACAATATGGCAAGAGAAAGTGCAACTAACCTTGGAGATGGATTGTTTGCCCTCCCCTCCCATGCCTTCCTGTTTTGTGTGGTCACAGTTAAGCTACGTCAACATTTGTTTTTTGTCTTATTATTTTTCTAAAAAAATTAATATAAAATATTAACGTAGCTTAATCGTGACCGCACAAAACAGGAAGGCATGGAGAGGGCATGTGAAGGGGAGGGCAGACAATCCATCTCCACTAACCTTTGCTGTAAAATAAAGGACAGGGTACAAGAGAAACTGTAGTTCAGTTAACCTTTGCTGCAAGTTGTTAACTTGCTGTAATAATGCAAAACGTAGATTCTTTATTGAACTTGAATCCCAGTTTGAACATGAAAAAGAATCAATAACAACAACATATATGTGCTTTGCTCTTTGCCTCTGAGCAAGCTTTAAATCTCAGGTCTTTTCTTGCGCCCCGAAATCGAAATCATCTTCTCAAATATATCTTCTTGCCGTGAATTAGTTCGCCGGCTCCTCAAAACCGCGATGCTAACTCCTTCGTGATTGTTTTCTTTGACCACCCTCCGGTCTGCATTTAGCATGCACTAACTCTGACATATCCTTGCCTTCTGTTGACATATATAATATTTGCTCTCCACAGGAGTATGGCTGCAGTAATAATTAATAATATTTGTGCCACCAAAAATAATACATAAAATCTTGAAGCTAACTCGTGAATTTTTAACCTTAAGTGATGAGAATGTCCTCATTCCACCCGCAAATCAATCCTCGAGAACACAATCTGACTACAATCTCTCCAAGATCTTCTACTCATGCCAAGTTGAGAAAAGTTAAAGTTATTAAAGATGGGATGAATAACCAAATCCTATCTTTAAAGCTTTTTTTGTTGAAAATAAACTTCATCAAGTAAGGAATCATAATCAATGATACTACGAGATAATTTCAAGATATTATTTAATTCACAATATTTTCGGGATAATTCTTTTCTTCATTCAATGGAATCCAACGGATGATACACCTTGGCCAACTGGACATAGACACATGGCATTGCAATCCCTACACATGTGGCCGACTATCTTCCTATAAATACTCATTCTACACCAAATTTTGGTAAGTTTTTGCTAGGCAATTAAGCCCTAAAAATTCTCTCTTTTCAGATAAACTAACGTAGACATCAGAGATCCATTGGCAACCCCCTACCACCACCACTCTATGGGCTTGTCTTTGGTATTTGACCAAAGGTATTTAATTGTTTAGTAGGTACAATTTCGTCAAAACTGAAGAAGGCGGATTTTTGCTATCACAAATTGGCACTTTCAATGAGAACTTGATTCAATTATGGAAGAAGCTCTTGCAATTTCTTTCGAAATTTCTCCCTCTTTGAATTTATAGCACTCCCAATTTCTGAATTTTTAATTTCGTGATTTGTTTGCCCTAGAAAAAGAAAAACATGGCTGGAAATTCTTAAATCACGACAAACAGCACTCCCTATGTACCTAGACATGGACTGAAGAATGTAGATAACGGCCTGCCCCACCCCGCCGCTCCTCACGGCTGAGCACGTAAGCACGAGGATTCCCTACCACTATAGTAGCATCCCAGTCCACGCAGCCAGCACCGCTTGCCCAAGCTTTAGCAGGTGCAGTAGCCCAGAACCATGCTGCGACTCAGATTGCAGCACGAGCCCATGCGCAGGCACTGCCAACACAAGCAGCTTAGTAAGCCCATGCCCAACTCACCTCACCAGCACCAGCTCAGCACGCGCAGGCCTAAGGCGCGCACGCGGGCTGATCCACTCTAGCGCCCGCTTGCTCAATCCGGACCAACTCTAGTAGACTGCTCTCCAGACCTATTCAACCGAACCGGACATAGATTTGAAAATGTTAGAGTAGAAGTAGAAATATAGAGAACAAGTTGAAGGATGATTTTGAGGTTCGATTTAAATTGTTTTTTTAAAAGTGTTATTTGCCCCACTTAAATGAGTTTGCTAAAGGGTTCTTGGGAAATCACTTTCAAGATACAACAAAATATGAAATATTCGATTAGTAAAACCGAATTGTATTCCTTTAGAAATAACTAGAAAGAAATTGTATGAATATGATGGAGAGAGAAGAGAGAAGAGTGAGCAAATAAAATGTGTAGACCACAAATTTCTGAATAATGTGTGTGAAACATTATGCCACAATAGGTATTTATAAACATTAAAGCACCCGTTCATCGAGTCATTTCATTTTAGTTGAAGATACATAACCATTCTCAATAGTGTTGACCCAAAAGACACGTCTTCTATTTAGAATTTTCAGAAAATAAATATTGACTAATTACATCTTTTAACTCTACTCATACAAGATGAGTAAAAATCATATTTTTAACAAAAAGTTGCAGTTCAACCAAAAGGTACAAGGTTGAATTAAATCCAACATTTCGGTACTATCATTTTTTGCACACACATGCTGCACAATGCAGCACAAGTAATATATATAGCCTCTAAATTCAATTAATATGATTTGCATGTGCATCAAATGAATGTGAAAACATCATTGGTTTTAATGTCGACCAACTTGGCTTTAAATGTCTGAATAGACTCATCTGTATTGTATTTTCTTATAAACACCCACTTACAACCTATTGCTTTTGATCCTTGGGGCAAGTCTACTAAAACTCATGTTTGATTAGATATGAATGAGTCAAATTCATCATATATAGCCTCTTTCCAAAAGATTGCATCTCTTGAAGTCATTGCTTCACTTAGACTTTTAGGATCATCCTCAACATTCAACAATATGGGTATTTTTTTAAAGAACTTTTTTTCTATTTTCTTTGACTGAAAATACAATAGATTGAGACGAAATGAAATCAGAGCCTAGAATCTTTTCTTTTCTTTTCTTATTCTTTGGCTCTTCCTTGGTTCATTAACAATTTCAGACTATTTTCTTTTCTCACCTTGAGAATAACTAGTAGCCGGATTAGAGAAAGGTGTTTGATCATTCTCTTTTCCAGACATTGAGTAGTCGTTATAAAATTTATTTTCTATAAATTCGACATCTCTAGACTCAACTATTGTATTTGAGTCTAAATTAAGCAACCTATATGCTTTTGATTTTTCTACATATCCTACAAATATGCTTTTAATTCCTCTTGGACCCAACTTGGATCTCTTACGGTCATGTGCCTTGTAAAAGGCTACACAACCCCGTACTCTCAAATATGACTAATTTGGTTTTCTTCATTTCCAATTTTCATATGGCGACACATGTGTCTTCGTAGATGTAATTCTATTGCATATATGACATGCGGTAAACAATGCTTCTCCCCATAAATGTTTAGGAGTATTAGCATTAATCATCATGGAATTAGTCATTTTAGTGAATGTCCTATTTTTTCTTTTTGCCAAACCATTTTGTTGTGGTGTATAGGGTGCACTTCTTTGATGTACAACATCATGCTCTTCACAAAAGATATCAAATACATGTGAAAAATATTCACCACCTCTACCACTACGAAGGCATTTAATTTTCCTTCCCTTTTGGTTTTCAACTTCAGTCTTACAACGCTTAAAACACTCAAAAGCTTCATCTTTATGACATAATAAATAAGCATAAGTGAACTTAGAACAATTATCTATAAATATGATAAAATATCTTTTTCCTTCTCTTGTTAAAACACCATTAAATTCACATATGTCAGAATGTATTAAATCTAATAAATTTGTATTTCTTTCGGCGGTTGGAAAAGGTTTCTTATTCATTTTCGCTTGAACACATGTTTCACATTTATCATTGTAATCATCATTGCAAGCAATTAAACCAAATGTGTGCATGTATTTTAAAGATCTAAAATTTACATGTGCTAAACGTAAATGTCATAAATGAGAGGAAGATTTAATAATATAAGCAGAAGAATTCACTTTATTATTAATACTTAGTTTGAACATCCCATCACAAGAATATCCCTTCCCAACAAACATAGTGAACTCATAATATTTGAACATTAAAAATTTATCGGTACCTCTTTTCTCCGTTGTGTACTTGTGTTCAAGTGCTTCCCAAATTTCCTTTGGAGTTGAATGTGTATGTAAAGGCAGTGTTCTAAAACACGGCCTAGGCGCTAGACGACGGTGCTCCACCACAATTATCCCGAAATCATTTACTAAATTGGCAAAGCTATTAGGCGGCGTAAGTTGAATGCCTAGGCGGGCTAGACGACAGCTGGAAGATCTGGGCGGCGTGGGAAAATACGATAGCCTACCCAAAAGTAGGCGAACACTGGGAAATCTGGGCGATGTGCGTCTCGCCGTCTCCTTTAGGTGTGACAATGGTCTACGAGAGAGAGAGAGAGAGAGAGAGAGAGAGAGAGAGAGAGAGAGAGAGAGAGAGAGAGAGAATCTGCAATTGCAGATATGGTGATAAGCAGACGGCGGCAATGGTTTTTTATGAGTAGCTTAGGGTTTTTTCTTTTGAAAGTGACTCGGTGATAACCCGGGGGCCTAAAAACTAGTGTCTAGGATAATAAATGGATTGGATGACTTTGGGTTTTTTGTTAGGGTCTATTAAGCCCATCTATAAATGGACGACATTTCTACTCAAATGTAAAACAAGGAATACATGGCCCAACTTGCATTTTATTTACAGCCTTACAAAATGATACAAAACTAACAAAAAGAGTCTAAATTTTTACATATTTTCATACATATATAATTTTCTTTTTAAGAAATAACATATTATTCAATGTTTATTTACATATTATATAGTAAATTTACTTAAATCCATCTAGGCCTCGCCTAGCCGCCTAGGCGCTAGGCCCCAGTCCGCCACCCAACTAGCGCCTAGTGTTTTTTAGAACCTTGTGTACAGGTCATATAAACGATCAGATAATGTGCCCAAGATGTGTCCTCTACATACCAATTCATCTTCTTCGCGCTTCTTTCGATCCGCAACTATTTTATTCGTGTCTTTGTCACTTGGTTCACAAATAAGCTCTAATTTCGAGTCCAACACATATATGACATTTAAAATAGTAAGTATGAAACGCATCTTGTCCTTCCATCGGATGAAATTTGATCCACCACATTTGTCTAGCTTTTAGACATCTTGATTGATAATCTTTAAAGACATGTTATCATATTTGTTCTCCATGACAAAAATAACACTTTAAGATTGTTAGAGTAGAAGTAGAAATATAGAGAATAAACTGAAGGTTGACTTTGAGGTACGACTTGAATCGTTTCCTTAAAGTGTTATTTACCCCCACTCAAATGAATTTGCTAAAGGGTTCTTGGCAAATCACTTATAGGATACAACAAAGTATATAACATTCGATTAGCAAAACTGAATTGTATTCCCTTAGAAATAACTAGAAAGAAATTGTATGAATGTGATGGAGAGAGAAGAAAAGCAAAGAAATTATGTAGACAACAAATTTCTGAATAATGTGTTGAAACATTATGCCACAATAGGTATTTATAGACATTAAAGCACCCGTTCATCGAGTCCTTTTATTTTAGTTTAAGATATACAACCCTTCTTAATAGCGTTGACTCAAAAGACATGTCTTCTATTTAGAATTTTCAAAAAATAAATATTGACTAATTACATCTTATAACTCTACTCATACAAGATAAGTAAGCATCATGTCTTTTAACCAAAAATTGCAATTCAACCAAAAGGTACAAGGTTGAATTAAATCCAACCTTTCGGTACTATCATTTTTTGCACACACATGTTGCACAATGCAGCACCAAGTAATATATATATATATATATATATATATATATATATATATATATATTATTGAAACTAATAGCTGCAATGCTTCACTCAAAGAGAAGCATCTGTTGGACAAATACCCATCTTTCCAGCCTACGCGAATATATAAATATATTCTTGAAATATTTAACAGAAAATATGTATAATACTACATATATGAGAAAAATAATATACGACAAAATGCCAAGTATTCGAAATAGGGTAGTGCTATTCAATACAACCTTATTTACCTCCCACACATCATTTTTATAAATTGTGTTCATTGATCTTCGATTCGACAGTAAAAATTTGAGAAGGGTGTGTGAAAAGTAAAAATAGGTATGTGAATAGCATCACTGTTCGAAATAATGCATGCTTTTATAATTTTTTTCATTTTAAAAAGCAACTGAAAACCCAAATTACATGTACAAACCGAAGTGTGTGAAAGTGGGAGAATTTGTTGAGTGCTTACTATTTCTAGCTAAAGCTACCCAAGAGCCTAGATACCGAGCACACTAGTGATAAATGGTGTATGAAATATCTGTTATTATCACACACACATATATATATATATATATATATATATATATATTGCAGTCAGTTCAAAGAGCACTTTAACATGCTACCTAGGCTATTATACTAGCACCTGTCCAGTTTATCATGACCATGTTTGATAAAAAATCCAACATTCAAGATAAATGTAGCGTCACCTACGTACGTCTTTGTCACTTGAGTACTTGCCTTCCTTTTCCAATGAATCGTCAACACGCGACCTTCATTTTCTGTATATGACCAGAAGAAGAAGAAGAAGAAGACGAAGCCGCCCTGTTACATCGAATTCGATCGTTTTGGATGCTGAATTCTGGAATTTGTGGAGGATGAATGGTTAGCGATGGCAGACAAAGAAAGCGATCAATGCACACATATTACAGGTGCATTTTTGCTCACCTCACTCAAGTTGATAATATTTCACCACCCTACGACTTTAAATTTGAAATTTGTATCTATTCATTACACAAATCTTGAAATTTAAACTTATCTAAGAATAATTAATGAGATGATGAGTATCATCATTATTTAAAGGTGGTGAGTAAAAATATTCTCCGCACATTACTCCTTGAAGACTTCATTTGGGCCTCATAAAGTGGAGAATATAAACAAACCCGTTTTCATGAAGCTTTATTAATTGCTTGAATTTTGTTGCTATTTACATGTAGAACTCATGAAATAACGAAATACTGGAATGTTCATGATGCTGGTCAGAAAAGTTAGTTGGATTTCACAATTGATCAGGCCCTGCATACACGTTCTCGGCTATTGATTGATGCATTGCAAAACTCACCAACTCACCGATGCATCAACAGTTTCCAACCATTGTTAGAATAATTTCTTCATCATGTGATCTTGCTCTAAGTTGTTGAATTTATTTGTGTCTTCCCAAACCATGCACTGGTGGTCTCACTGTGGGCGCCAAACGATGTTCACCCCAAATTTCCAAGCCAGGGAATAGACCCAGATAAATCAATCAACACAATGATATAAAGTTGAATACTTGGGCACGAAGATATACTTCTAATCAAAGAAATTGTGAAATTTTTTTATAAACAGATAATCCCTAGGTGGATTTGTCGGACCATAGAAATGAGAAATGAATATGGAGAATGAGGGTCATTCAGTCCCATAATTCCAATTGAATTTATGGTGCCAGATGCGTGACTGTAGCCTTTCTGTTCAGATAAGAGAGGGAGTGGAGGTGGAGTCGACGGAGAAGAAAGGGATTGATTGTGTTTTTGGTAATAAAGATGGTGAGAGTTTTACTTGACATATGCAATATTAATCTTATGGGCTACATAAGCGGTCAGTACTCAAATATTATCCTAAAATTATATCATACATTATAATTGATGAGCACAAATATCAAATTCACTACAAATATGTACCCTCCTCGTCCTCATGTGAACTAAACCCAATCCAACCAAATAAAGACAACGACTACCAGACCAAATGCATAGTTTGGTTCCACAACCTTCTGTACATGTAATCACTTGTGTGTTCTTTATAAAGTTTATTAATTACAAAAACCAAAGTGGAACCATTTTTGTTCTTTTAATTATAGGTAGGGTCAAATTGACAAAAGAAAATTATAGGTAGGGTGACACATGAGTTCGTTTACTTTCTTTTCTGTTATTATTATTTTTGGTTCTTGAGGGTCCGGTAGCGGAAGGAGTTGGTCATAATTCTCTAGAAAAGAGGAACAGATACACAGAACCCTAATAGCTAGAGTGGTCGAGTGGATTGCATGGCCCCTTCTCCACCCAGTGAATGTGGTGCCTTGAGATTTTCCAGAAAAAAAAAAGGACTAAGTAACGTGAATGAAGCAGCTGACGATATATATAATAATCAAAGTCATCTTGACAAAGTTATATTGATATATTTGTACCAAATATTTACTGTCATACCTACAATATCTATTAGATATCAATGAAATATTTATTGAATATCAGTGTCGTTACCAAAACATTGATACTTATATTCAGTTTACCATCATTGTCAGCGCCGCTATCTGAGTCATGCGTAATCCATACGCACGACCCATATGTGTAGAAGAGAATTCGAAGAAGAGAGACACCAAAAGATAGAGATCTCACATGCTATTGTAAATTTTTAATAAAGGCTTTTCAGTCAAAATGGTCTTTGAGATTTGCATAACTCCCTTACTTTAGTCCCTGAGATTTGAAATCAATAGAAGTGATCCCTGATTTTGTCCACCATCAATCATTTTGGTCATTCCTATAAAAATTTCCGTTAAATAAATATAAAATGTCAAAAATACCCTCAATTTTAGTCAAATCATTTTAACCTATTATTTATTACATTGAGGCTATTTTTGTCATTTGGTCCTTATTTAACATAATTTTTCAAGGATTGACCAAAATGATTGACGGTGGACAAACTCATAACCACTTCTATTGATTTCAGATATCAAAAATCAAGGTAATGAGTTAAACAAATCTCAATTACTGTTTTAACTAAAAAAATCTTTAATAAATAATAAACAAGACAATCTTAAATTACAATTTGTGGTGCAATATAACCTTAAATATTCTATGGCGATATAAACATAGTACACTTGGCTAAATTAATAAAAAGGGAACACCTCCTCCTCATTACTTGATAACATGGGAATGGCAGGGGAGGGTAGTGGAACCGGGTCAAATCGATTTGACAAAAGACGCACTTAGCTACATAATATGGTCCGGATTCAAAGTTGTGCAAGTACAGATGCACTATTTTATGTCTTTCCTTCGGAAATCAACTAGCTCTTCGTGGTGGTGATATTTCTCGTTCTAGGATTAGATGAGATTTTAAGTTCGAACGTTCATCTATGCTGATGATTAAAGAGAATATATTTGTATAAAGAAAATTTTCAGTGTCAATGTCTCGCTGCATTAGTATGCTAGCATAATGCATTTGTATTCTTTTATTTTCGTTTTTTTATTTAATAAATTTCGGAGATAGAGGACCAGGGTTGTTCTATCAGGGAGTTAGCCTTTTTAATCGTTTTGGATGGAAAGGGAGTAGCCTATTTGTAGTTGATAGCTAATCTAGGGGTATTATTTCTTTCTTTCCACCTTGTGCAGGTTTAGAGAGTAAAGCTACAACTATTGTAGTCCGATGACCAAGCCTTATTTATACGTAGTTTGACTCGCTAATCCATTATCATCCTTTCAATAGAAAAATATCAATAGCTTATATATTTCGTAATAAAGCAAGTAACATCTCAATTTTATTTTCAATTAAAGTTGAAATATTTTTTGTTATTTTCCTTACCACGGAAGAAAACTAAATTTTATTTTTCTTGTTAAAAACAAATATTATCATTCTATTTTAGACTAAGAGGAGAAAGAACGAATTGAACTCAGCACGCAATGTGTTAAAAGAAGAAGAGAATTGAACTCTTGCTCAACATATATAATTCTATGTCATTTTCCCACTCACTTTCACTACTTGGAGTCTTGGACCAATTAACCTCTAGGTCCATGGACTCTTTCCAACTTAAAGCATAAACAAGTTTTGAGTTCATATGACATCATTTTGAGTATCTAGCGTGATCGTCCCACATATTGGTTTCGTGTGGATGGTTGCAAGAAAACTTGATGCCATTTATGTCCTTGTCATGCCCTTGATAAACATGAAATTTTTGAACTTCTCATTCGAATTATTCAACAATGCATATAAATGTACTAGAGTAACACCTTGAATGATAGAGGCAAAACAAAAAACAAACAAACTTTGGTGAAGGTAAATCTAATGAGGAATTAACTTGAGAATCGTATAGTTGTGGCTCCTGAAACATAACACCATATTTACTTATAAGGAATAGGAATTGAATTCGTTTTGATTCTTGAAATCTCTGTATTTATTTACATCTAAAAAGTGTAAGTTTTTCTTTGAAATCTGTAATCAAATATATTGCAAGTGATTCCCTCCTTACTTTCCTTATTTTTTTAAATTCTCCAATTTCTTCCTTTTCCCATTATTGTTAAGCAAACATGGTTAAGTCCACACTCAGTGTATAACTAAGGTCTTCCACAATAGTTTGAATGAGTGTGATACTTATATCTATGAATTAGGTAGACTGAGTTTGAAACCTATAACACTAAGCTACACTAGTGTGAGTCAGTAAGTACATGTGAGTCATACTATTTTTCACAAAAATAGATTGATATATTGAACTCATGAGCTCAGTAGATTAGTATCACACTTAACTTTTCTAGCCCATTGTAGTAGTGTGATTTCTATATGAGTTCAATATATTAGTACCCTACTCACTTTTCCAGGCCTACTGTGGGAGATGTATTATATATATATAGAGTTTGATGGAGTTTCATAGAGTTAAACACAAGGTTTTGAGAGAGTTTACTTGGCTTCCATAGAATTCAGTGGATTTATCGAATTCTACATGGATTGTCGGAGGGGTTTTTTTTTTTTTTTTTTTTTTTTTTCCGGTTAATGGATTGTTGAGAGACTTTTATCATGAATTTTAATAGAATTATGCGATTTGTCATTAACATTTTAATGATCAATATACTAATATGCATTTATGTTTTCAAATTTTCATTATTTGAAACGGTGATTATGATCATGAACTTGATCATATATATGAGATGGTGGCGGAGATACCACATGCTGATTGTTGGCTAAATGATGGTAGTAGAGGTGTTGTCTTTGGTGACGGTAGTAATAGTAGGGATGGTGATTGTGGTGGCTCCATGGTGTTGGGGTGGTGGAGTTAGGGGTAGGAACAATGGTGATGGTGATGGTAGAGTTGGCAGTCATGGTGAAAATGGTGTTAGTGGTGGTCATGGTAGGGGGTGGCGGCCGTAAGAGGTTGTGGAAGTGGTGGAGGTGGCAATGGCAATTGTGGCGAGGATGGGTAAGGTATATAAGGTTTTGGTAATAGAGGTAGCGATCATGGTGGTGGTGACGACGACAAAAAGGTGGGCGTAGGGGTGGGGATGGTCATGGTAAGATGGTGGTGAGTGGTGGTTGTGATGGTCATTGGATTATGGTGGGTGGTGGAGTATATCATCACAAGAGGTTGGATTTTCTATGACAAAAAAACTTACTATAAAAGAATCAAAATCCATCAAAATTCATGATGTTTCAAAATCCTTTAAAATCAATGAAATTTTGAATACACATGGATATTTGTAGACTCACAAAAAACAAAGTTGAATACCACAATAATTTCATAGACTTTTTAGAAAACATGAAAAGTCTGTATTTGATACCCAGTACTACGGTCTGGTGGTATTCCTGTTTGCTTAGAAACGAGAGGTCTTAGGTTCAAATCTCGTGAATGACGAATTCAATACTAAATTAGGCTACCCATTATGTGGCTTAATCAAACTCTTTCTCCCATAGTTTAAAAATATTGATGTACTAAAAAAAAAGTCTATATTTAATGCATAGTGACTTTTATTGCCTCTTTAGACGTTTATATTGAATACATCTATATTTGAGGGTATAAAAGTTCATCAAAGTCATATACAATACACCCCCTAATCTTCTTTATAAAATCAATGACTAATGAAGGGAAAATTAAGATATTGAAAGATTCGAATCATGGAATCATATTGTGAGACATAAGCACCACACACCACTTGTGTGTGCGGTCCCGTCAATTCAAACTCCTTCTCATATTATCACCTTAATTAGTGAGGTTCTCATGCATAATCCCATCATTAATTATTATTATTTTTTGTATATTTTATAGACTGGTGGATACGCACTCGATCATCGTGAAATTGCAGGGAACACCGACTACCAAACTCCACTGTGGAGTTTTATAAAGTTGGAAGAAAATGGTAACCCTAACACTGTGACTAATTATTGTCTTTGACAATTCCTCACAATACATAACTTAATTAGTTCATTTGAGGTCATCCAAATTTACCAATACTATATTCTTGTATTTTTGTCTTCCACTTTCAATGAAATTTATGCATGGTGTCGACTAACACAAATTTACATACCAAACAAAAAAACCAACAAGAATAAGAGAATTTTAATCAATGTTAGAAATTGTTAACCTAAATTAGACATTTAATTAAATAGACTTTTTATATTAGCACTCCACAAAATGTTGAATACACTCCACATTAAAATTTAATATTAAATAACTTATTTATCCTACTATGCAATGACAATTTTGACTTTATTAGGTTAAAAAAAATAAAAAATTCTATATACACCCAAATCATTTTTAATGTATTTAACTATCAAAACCCTTCTGACCCTCCATTGTTGAACAAAGCTCTAACCAATGAAACTACAAACATGTTGATTGAGAAAAATTATTTTTGACGAATGAAACACGAAATCGATGTTTCAGAAGCTTCACATGAGGTAAGACTTCATATTATTTATTGTTTTAGTGATTTTAGCATATCGATAATTATTTAATCTTGCTTTTGATGCGTTATTCAAGCTTCTATGTTCGTATTCATCTTTTAGGGATCACATGGATTACATGAAGAATTAAATACCTAAACTTACCACCAAATATTAAAAACAGACGACATGAGTTTTAATAGTGGAATTGAAAACAACCCACATATACTTTAAATCCCATGCGGCATTTTCGTCAAAATTTTAGCCGGTATTTTTTGTCCAAATTAAAAACTTTATAAGATTTGAAAAATGTGGGGTGTATATAAAATATGGAGTGTATATAGAAAATGTAAGATATATATTAGGAATGTGGGGTGTAAGGGAATTATGAGGAAATATGTGTGGTGTATTAAGATAATTTTTAATTAAAAAAGTAAATGTAAAATGTATTAAATATGTAGGATTTATTCAACAATATGTGAAATATTAATATAATAAGCAAATTAAATATCACCAACCCAATAAGAGGGATTTTTTTCCTTACACAGGCAATACCAAGAGTACGTATAAACAACTATATATAGAGGCATTTGTTATCACATTCCTGATTTATCGTTTTGCACTTCAAATTAATATATTAAAAGTAGGAGATGGATTAATATCTAAATATTTAAAATAGGGGATGGATTTTTAACACTACTTTTCTACAAAAATTTCCACATAAGTTTTTGTAAGACCCATTTCGTAATGTTTTTCAATGATTTAAACAGTCTATCTTTTAGGTATTCTCCAAAAGATTATGTCTACTAAAAATCATCAAAATTTGAAGTCATATGACTGTTGGATTAAGAGTTTAGAGTTTCTTCACTACATATGAATGTCTTAATGATTTTGGATTTGTCTATTTTTTTGCAAAGATAATCTATGAATGACGTTAAAAAAGATAGACGTTCAGATCATTAAAATACATTATAGAGTGTGCCCCATAAAAATGTGTATAAAAAGTTATGTAAAAAAAATGGTGTCACGGATCCGCCTCCTTTAAAGTATTTACGACGAAGCGTTAGAGTGTGTGTGTATATATATATATATTATATATACACACACACTGATACATTTATACTAAGGGTTGTGAGGAATAAATTGGTTGCGAATCATTTTTGAGATTCAAACTTAAGACCTCTCACTTACAAGCGAAAAAAAATACAACTAATGGATTTTCTAGCTATTTGTATGCTATTGCTATCGTTTAAAAGATGGTAGATGTATGATGTATGAGAGACTGCTCATGACTATACAGTGACATGAGTACCAAAGTTCCCAAGTTGTCATTGCTTTTGGGACTTTTCTTGTCTATATAAAGGACCCATAAAACACTCGGAAGCATTTCATCGAGACACTTCCCAAACGTTTTATACCAACCTCCATCAGTCCAGCTCCCTACACCATCACTTTCCCCAAAGACGCCATGACAGAAAATGGCCACCAGATGCAGTTATCCAGCAACAACCCCTCCGCCACCCGCCGCCACAAACCCTCCAGGGGTGGCTGGAACGCCGCCATTTTCGTCATCTGTAACCCTTTAATTTGTTATAATTTTTATTTTTCCCTGAAAAAAGTTCAAACTAATTAAATTACAGATTTAATTGATATTTTTTTTGTTTCGGTTATGTGATTTTCTGAAATATTTATATCTAATTAATGTGCAGTTGTAGAGATAGCAGAGAGATTTGCTTTCTATGGCGTGTCTGGCAACCTCATCATGTATCTTACAAAGGATCTCCACCAGGCCACAGCCACGGCGGCAAAGAACGTAAACATGTGGATCGGCGTGTCGTCACTCTTCCCTTTAGTTGGCGCTGTGGTGGCCGACTCCTACCTCGGCCGCTTCGTGACCATCATTTTCTCATCCTCCATTTATTTGATGGTAATTTTTTTCCAGGGTTAGCCTTATCATATATATAAGGGACGGTTTAGTTATGATCCCTAACGGTTATAGACTCGAACTTTATGCATTTTAGATTTTTGATTGAAGTCTCCTTTCTACTATATAAATTATATAATAATAAAAGAGATACAATAATACCAATAGACTTAACCGTGTTTTTAATTTTAATTTTAATTTTTTTGCTTTCATTTACATTACCAATTTAATTATTCAAAATTGCTTATGGGTTTTGATAAAAAATAAAAAAAAATTAATAATTGCTTATGGGTGCATTCTAGATTATAAAAAAATAGGATTTTATTTTTTAAAAATGAGTACATTTATATAATAAAATTTGGCTACATTTTATATATAAAAAATTGGTACATTTATATAAAAAAACGTGGGTACATTTTATATAGAAAACAATGGGTACATTTTATGTTAAAAAAAACAATGGTATATTTTAGATTAAAAAATAAATAGATTTTACATTAAAAATGAGTACATTTTACATAAAAAATGATACTTACAAAAAAAATAGGGATACATTTTACATGTAACAAAGTGATACATATGTAAAAAAAATGGGTACATTATAAATAAATTATGAGTACAAATAAAAGGTTAAAAAAATTATGGGTACAAATAAAAGTTTAAAAAATAAGGGACAAAAAGAATTAATATATGGGTACAAATTAAAATGTAAAAGAAAATTGGTACAATTTAAAAAATGGTTGCAAATTAAAAATGAGTACAAACTAAAAATAGAAATATATGATAAAAAGTTTAGCCATAAATATAATATATCAAATGTAACGTTTCTAAGACTAAATAAATATATTAAAAAATAAAACTTAATTATCTTGACATGTAAATTTTTTTTTTGAATAATTAATGATGTTTATTAAAACCAAAGAACTTTGATCAAAATTTGAAAATGAATAAAATTTTAATCAATGGAGTAAAAAAAATAAGGATGAAAATCTAATATCTTCTATATATAAACTAATTAATGTGCTCTAGCTAGCTAATGCTGTTTTGTCACATGTAAAGGGAATGCTTCTACTATGCTTATCTGTCTCCGTTATTCCTCGGCACTATCGTGAAGCAGTGTTCTTCGTTGCTCTGTACATTTTAGCAGTTGGCGAAGGCGGGCACAAGCCTTGTGTCCAAACCTTCGCCGCAGATCAGTTCGATGAGGACTCGGACGAGGAGAAAAAGGCTAAGAGCTCATTCTTCAACTGGTGGTATTTAGCGATAGTCGTTGCTGCCACCGTTGCCACACTTGTGGTGATCTACATTCAGGTGACAGACAGTTGTCAAACTATTTTCCCAGTCCCCACATAATCTTGAAATGTTTTGCATTATTAATTATGTTTTAATCGTCAAACTTTATAGATATTATATTTTAGCTGAATTGTTTAGTTAAATTTTTGAATGCATGTCATCTTTTAATTGAATTTCGTTTCGTCATTTCTTAGTTTACTGCTACGTGACAAAAACAAGCCTCAAAATTAATGCATTTTGTAAGATAGGGATCGGAATCTTCAGATCTGTTAAATTTTTCTATCATACTGCAGGACAACGTGAGCTGGGTTGTAGGCTTTGGCATTTTAACCGTGGTTGTGGCAGCAGGCCTGTTATTATTTTTACTTGGAATCAAGAGGTACCGGAGGCAAGCTCCTCTCGGAAGCCCCTTTACCGCGGTGGCACAAGTGTTTGTGGCGGCAGCACGGAAGTGGCGCGTGAAGGAGACGCCTGATTGGGATGTGTATTGTGGGGATGATGAGAGGAGTGGTGGGAGTAATATGGAGGTTCGTAAACTCAAGCATAGGACTTTGGCTCGGACAAAACAATTCAGGTATACGTCACTTTTCATCAATATTTGGATTGATTTTCTGAATGAGAAATACGAAAGAGACTCCTTTAAAAGGAGACTTTTTATAAACTTTTTATCATCTCACAACTTAACGTTAACTCTTGTATTAATATTATGAAGCATTGTGTAAAAAAACAAAAGTGATAAAGAATATTTGAAGAGTCTCATTTTTTGAAAAAATCTCCTAAGATTACACTTTGTCAAATTCTAATTAATTGAGTCGTACCAAAAAACGTTTAATTGGGTCAGGTACGAGTAGTCAGTCCACTTGGCAGGCATGCCCAAGTGTGGGAGGCTTTGCCAAGTTTTCCTAATTGTTGGACTTTATGAGTAAATCACAAGGTCAACGTGCATGGGATAAGTGTTGGAAACGTTTATGGTTGTGGAGAAAGAACCTAAAAACTAAAAAGGTGATGTAACATTGAAAAATAAATAAAATAAAAGTAGATGATGTGAGAGTCGAGTTCAAAACCGCACTGGATCATGTTGTAGATCACATCTTTGATTTAGATGTATCTATAATATCTATTTGTATAGGTGCATTGTCTAGCTCATATGTCACTATATGTGAGTTTTTATTGAAATTATGTCGCTAAATAGTTTTGGAGAATAACTAAGAAGATAATGTCAGAGTTGAGTTAACAAATTTGAATTGCATTATAATTTGGTGGCTATAAAGTTTCACATATCGCTACATGTATACTATAAGCACTTACCACATATATAAGTGAGGGAATAAATAATTGAGTTTATTGTAGGCTTGCAATTTTGGAATTCCCACTTTAGTTTCTTGCACTATATATCATCATGAGTTTATGAGAATTATTAAGTATTCCATCATTTCAGTAGTGTAAAAAATATTGTTGTTTAAAAAATTTAGTATTCAATATGGAGTTTGGTTTTTATTTATGATATAAGCAGATCGACTTATGGTTAGTTTATTATTTTTAGCCTAGTATTTTTCATGTTTATGGACCAAGTGGCTTTAGATTCGAAAGTTATTGTTATAGCCAAACATGAGAGAAATGTCATTTAACCGATACTGACCAGATCATTTTATCGAGAATGGGGTGTAAATTAAGAGTGCCAATGTTATTATTCAAATTAGAAAGGGATTTACATGTTTTGTTTTACATACATACATACATTCATATATATATATATATATATATATATAATTATTTCCATTTGATCATGAACATTAATATACTCGGTTTTTATTTTCTAAACCAAACATGCTTAAAAGTATATTCCAAAACGCAGGTTTTTGGACAAGGCAATGATCATTGACAACCTTGATGCATCAAGCAACGTTAGGAACCCTTGGAGACTATGCTCTCTAAAACAAGTGGAAGATGTGAAGCTGGTCCTGCGTCTTATTCCCATATGGTTGAGTTGCTTAATGTTCAATGCAGTTCAATCCCAGCTCCACACCTACTATACCAAGCAAGGTTCAACGATGATTCGCTCAATCGGACCCCATTTTCAGCTTCCTCCAGCATCCCTCGGAGCCCTAGTTGGCCTCGTAATCTTAATCACCGTGCCAATGTATGACCGGATTTTCGTCCCAATAGCCAGAAAGTTCACGGGACATCACTCAGGCATAACCGTGCTGCAAAGAATCGGCTTTGGCCTATTCCTGTCCATACTCAACATGGTTGTGTCAGCCCTAGTGGAAGCCAAAAGGGTTAGTGTTGCTAAACAACATGGGATCATTGACAACCCTAAAGCAGTAGTGCCAATGAGAATGTGGTGGCTGCTCCCACAATACTTCATCTGTGGTTTATCAGACACATTCACAATTGTAGGACTCCAGGAATTGTTCTACGACCAAATGCCGGAGGCGATGAGAAGTTTTGGAGCAGCTGCATATTTAAGTATAATAGGAGTTGGAAGCTTCATAAGCAGTGCTGTTATATCTGTGGTACAGGCTTTTAGCTCCAAGGCCGGTGAAGAATGGTTAGGTGACAATCTCAACCGCG
Organism: Pyrus communis; assembly: GCF_041283825.1. Classification (NCBI taxonomy): domain Eukaryota; kingdom Viridiplantae; phylum Streptophyta; class Magnoliopsida; order Rosales; family Rosaceae; genus Pyrus; species Pyrus communis. The sequence goes on from NC_142571.1 coordinate 2,159,088, forward strand.
CACACCTCGATTACTTCTACTGGGTACTTGCAGGATTGAGTGCTTTGAGTTTGTGTGTTTACGTCTTGTTTGCAATGAGTTTTGTGTACAAAATTGTTCAAGGGAAAGACTCAGCCGGGGAGACAGAGGCAAGCACTAGGGTTGGAGAGGCATGAAAGGCTTGGTTTGAACTACTTTAGTGAAAGGAGAAAATTATAGTAGTGATACTTGTACTAAATCTACTAGCTGAGTGTGCAACTATAATACATTCTCTAGCAAAAATTATGTGCATTAATGATGGAATAAGATCCACTTCGAATCTTTGTGTTCGGAGTCCGCAGATCGAAAAATCTGAACCGTTCAAGAAAGAGATTCAAGGAGTTTAAGTTTTTGAATTTTAGTGAAATGAGCTAGTGAGATGGACTAATGGGGGTCGTAAGATTGAAATTGAGTGACATGGATCTCTCGGTCCACGAGCTCCTAACACTGAGTCCGGAGTGGATCTCATTCCATTAATGATAGGCTATTACACAATTCAAAATTTCAAGTTGAGGTTTAGCTATTTCAAAATGGCGTTGGGCCTTAAACCCAAGGGGAAACTCCAACGCCCAACTTGACGAATATCGTACTCGACTTTGAATATGAATTTTTTCAACGAAAATGGGGTTTTGAATTTGGGACGATAATAATTTTTAATTTATCATTGAGAAACACTTAAACAACACTATAACGTAACAATGTTATGCAACATAGCTTTGACATCAAATACTAAATTAACAATTTGTTGTACAAAAATTAGCCTTTGGAGTTTCAGTCGAGGAGGAAAGATTTAAACTTCGGATGTTTTTAATTTTGAAAGTTTATATATTGATGAACAGCTTAGGTTGGTACTTTATAAGGTTTAGATGCTGGGAATGCCATGTCTAATCAATGTGGTTGAACTTAATATTTTTCTGTTAAAATTGTAACTTTTTATAGTTTTTGGGAAAAAAGAAGAATAATTTTTCAATAATTTATAAAACTAATCATAATGCCTCCAACTGTTTGATCTAAAGAATTTCAAATCTAGGCTTTTTTTTTTATGTACGGGTGCATAAATAATGTATCACGCTACATGAAATGAAATCCAAGCACAATTTAATCGATTTTTGCATGTGATGGGCTTTGTGAACAGTGATGACCTGGACTACCAAATGGGCTTCAAATAGCAAGCCCTTTTGGCCAAATATTTTCCTAATGATTTTTATCGTTTCGTTGGCGATAATTTTAGGTGAAAAATAAAGAATATTGGTTATTTGACACCCTATTAGAGATGGACAAAGATTGTCTACCCTCCACTTTCGATGTCCTTCCTCTGCCTTCTTGTTTGTGTGGTCACGGTTAAGCCACGTTAACATTTTATATTATTATTATTTTTATCTTATTATCTCTATAAAAAAACAATATAAAATGTTGACGTATCTTAACATTGATCACACAAAATAAGAGAGCACGGAAAAGACACCGGAAGTGGAGGGCAGACAATCCTTATCCATTAGAGATGACTTAAAAGTTTTATTAAGCTTAACCCAAAAAAAATTAACACGTAAAAAAATAATTTTATGCTTTCGATTAGGTTAAAAGCAGAAGCGGCTTTGGAGAATGGAGCGAAATGTTCGCATGACGTTTTTCAATTTTCACTTTCCTCTCCCTCTTCACGAATCGCAAACCACCCTTTACAAAGTGGTGCACTCTCCATTTTGCCCTCCTTCATTTGACCAAACCAAACAAAATTCTTCGCAAACCAAAACGGTCAACGAGTCCGTTCCAGTCATTTCACACCCCTAAGCCCCCACAAAACACACACCCCCGTAAACCAGTACGGCTCCAAAATTTCAAAAAAATCCATCATATTTTTATTTTATTTTCCTCTAGAAAAACGCGGTTGTTGGGAAGAATTCCAAACATGTTCCGATTTTTGGCCTTAGTCATGTGATGATGGTAACAAGAGGTTGAAATGTCTGTGTGAATTTTTCGATTCCTAAAATGATAGACTGACTTGACGAAGATACTGGCGGGTCCCTATTTAAAAAAAGAAAAACCAGGTGGTGATCTGTGAAATGACCAAAAAGTCCAAAATTCCCAGGTCCCCAACAAAATTCCCTTTCTTTCATGCAAAAACCATTTCACCCTCCCACCATCTCTCTCTCTCTCTGGTCATCACAGTCTCAGAAAAGATGGAGTGAAAGCGACAGCTGAAGAGGGAAACGGCGCCGTTTGAGAGAGTAAGCTCCCTCTGCCGACCAATTTTTGTGTCCGTTTGTGAAAAAAATATACTGAAATTATTTTTGGTTTCAAAAACTTTGACGAGTAGAGCTCTCACTCCGTTGAAAAACCGTTTTTGGTTTTTAGGTTTTTTCAGGGCTTAATCTAGGGTTTTGGAGTCAACAACCCAGTGTCAGAGTACGGAGGAAGCGAAAAATTGTGGTAATTTTTGCTCTAAATTGTTTGCATTTTGCTATTTGGTGTTTGGTGGCTGAGAAAATGAGAGACTTTTTACATGGGTCTTTTTTGTTTTGCTTGGGAAATTTAACTGTGGGGGGGGGGGGAGATGTTGGACATTTGGTTAATTTTCTCTCTGCTACTCAGTGACCAAATGGACCATTCTCTATCTCTCTAACGGTGACGCTAAATGCATTTGTTTGCGTTTTGTTTTCTGGGTTCCAGTTAGGGTTTTCTTGCCTGCGAAGTAGCAGTGAGTACGAACAAGCGCTAAGACTCCGGTAATTTTGCGCTTTCCTATTTCTGCATATTTCTTTTGTGTTTGGTAGCTTAGAAATTGGATGAAATTTAGACCTTGTTTCTGCTTTTTGCCTAGTTGTGCTGGGTTTTTAACTCTTCCCACTTTCTCAGAAACTAAACATACTACATTGGGTCAGATTTGTTGTATTTCGTTATTTAGTTTGCCTTTAACTTATTTGATTATTATTTTAATTGTTTTAGAGGTTGCTTCCTCCCTCAAACTATTTGTTCTTAAATTTTAGCTTAGTAATGCTGTGTGTGGTATACTTGCATGTTGATTTTGCTGTAATAGCTACAGTCCTCCTACATTTATATATATTTCCCTCTCTCTTTCATTGCAGTTTCTTAAGGTTTTGCAAAGGAAATGGAGGAGGCCTCGACCTCAAATATTTTAGATGGGGAAATCGTTGGAATCAAATTTGGTTTAGCAACTCATCAAGAAATTGTAAGTTGAAATTTGACATTTACTTGGGAAGTTATTGAGTTTATGCCATTTGCAGCTGAGAGAGGGCTTAACTGCATTAGTTTGTTTCAGAGAAAATAAAATTGCATTCCTTTGATAGGAGTTCAAGGGAGAATTCTGTTTCGTTTCTTGGAGGGATTAGACTCTATTTTGAATATTTATATTCTGTGCTCATATAAGGCTTCATTTAGGGATTATACCAAAAGATAATTATGGCTTTCTATTGGTCAAATGTAATATGCCTTCAGCAATTTGTTCCCCGTATTGTTCTTAATAAACAAAATAAAGTAAAAGATGCCTTCACAGCTAATGTGTGACTAGTTTCTATGGGAGAGTAAATTAGAAAATCACCTCCAAGTGTTTTTTACAATTTGTTTTATTACTACGAAACTCAACCATTGGAATAATTTGTTTTATATTTTTATGTTTACGTTTTTGGCAGTGTACAGCATCTATTAGTGATTGCTCTATCAGCCATGCAAGTCAACTTTCCAACCCCTTCCTTGGCCTGCCCCTTGAGTTCGGAAAGTGTGAATCTTGTGGCACTTCTGAACCTGGGAAGTGTGAAGGTGCATAAATTTCATTTCTCAACCTTTGGTACAGTGAGTTATATTATACATGTTGTGAAACCAGTCAGATGTAAGAAACATTTTATAAATTGATATTTGAAAGAATATGGTTGGAAATGTAAGTGTATCCTTTATCCCTTTTCAGGTCATTTTGGGTATATTGAGTTACCAGTACCAATATTTCATCCTAATCATGTTAGCGAATTGAAGCGGATGCTGAGCTTATTGTGCTTGAAATGCTTGAAAATGAAAAAGAACAAGGTACCACCTGATTGAGTTCTTCATTGTTTAAAATTGTTGCTATGATCATTACTTGCAGAGCAGATACAATATGTCCCCTTGGTTAGCTTGTTATTTGGACTTTGGTTGTCTGTTAAGGGAAGAGATGCAGATTCTGGTTTGTTTGTTATATTTTTCAGCTGAGGAACAAAATGATTTACATGAAGAAGCAGTTGAATTTTGAAGCTATTTTTGCTGTGTCATCCATTCCAACCATCACTGGGATTGCTTTTGGTTTTTTATTTTATCATTTTGTATAAGTGCCCTTCATTGCACCGTATTTGTAATCTGTGGATTACTCTTGTTTCTTTTCATTTAAATTTCATAAGTTGCTTTAATTTCCCAATTTTTATCAACGAAAGTCTGAAGCTTGAACTTAATACTAGAGAATCCACGATTGTATTATGTGAATAGTTCTTTGTCAACCACAAGTCTCACAATATTTTTGTTGTTGTTATGTAATTGGAGGACAAATTTTCAGTGATGTGGGTTGATCTTCAGCATCTGTAATTATGTAAACTGGTTGTGCGCGCTTTGTATTTGAGTAGCAGTTTTTTTATTTTTATATTTAAAAAGAATACAGTTGACTGGATGCTTTTTGTTATCATAAAAATCTCTGTGCTTATATTCTGTATCCATTTTTCTTACTATTCAGTTTCCAACCAAGAACGCTGGCTTAGCAGAAAGAATGTTAGCTTCATGTTGTGAGGTACGTATAAATTGATCATTTTCTGTTTTTATGATGTCAAGTGTACTTACTGTATCTAGTAATTTTGTGGATCTATTGCTCTCTGAGTTTCTCACGGGCGTACACGCACGTTTACACCCACTCACCCACCCACTAATTCTAATTTAATGAAATACATGTTTTTTGAACAGTAGTTGGACAGCTATCATTACATGGTTCTAGTTTCTAGTTAGAAATGTTTCACTATGCTATGTTTCAATTTCCGGTGTGTCTTTTGTATATTGAAATTCTGTTCCTAGTAATTCAAGTTTCCTAAAAGTTTTATTTGGAATGGCACTACATTCCATGAGCTTGCAGAAAAGATCAATACTTGAAATCCTAATGGAGTCAGTATTCCTGGTTAAGATTGTTTTTCCCTTAAGTTCTTGTAAAAAAGGGTCAATTGATATTAGGATATGTGTTCTAGAACATTAAGTGTGTTATCTCATATGTCTTTCTTTGTTGGGATGCCCCTGCACTCACTAGGGGTTTAGAGTTTTGATTCTTTCAGTTGGTGTACTATGTTTAAAGATCAAACGTAATATAATTAGATAAAGTTGTTTGTTGACCGTCAGTTGTGTGCTTTTTTAGTCATTACATTTGATTTTACAAGCAAAATGTCTGTTTTTTAGGGTAGTCCATGCACGGAATTTAGCATTGTTAATTTGAGTTGGCATGTGGAGGTTGAACGTTTCTGATTTGCTTTAGAAAAGGAGACCTAGTTGTCGTCTTTCTCCTATTTGGGGTATCATGTGTAAAGGGAAAGGAGATGATATATATCATTTGTTGTCCACTGTCCAGGAGCTTTAAATTTGTGATTCTCATTATCCGGAGAGGCTGGAGTGAGTTGGGTAATTTCAGAAGGGTTCCAGTCACTACTTAGTGAAAGTCTTTTTGCTTTTGGTAGAGGTAAGAAGGCTAGACTGTTGAGGGGCTGCTGGTTGTTATGTGGGTGTTATGGATGGAGAGGAACAGGATACTTTATGACAATTCTAAAGGGGGTGGGGTTAGAAAATCTTTCACAATGGGTGATGTTTTTGTCATCTGTTTGCGCTTCAGTTCGGTGTCGTCAGAGTTTTGGGGTTTAACATGTTCTTCTCTTTTGCTCAATTGGAAAGCTGCTATAAGACAACTTGGTTGTTGTATTTTTCAGTTGCAATTATCTAATGAGTTGCATATGTTTCAAGATGGTATCTCTCTCTATAAACTGAGCACGTAATCTTCTGTCAGCTTATTATTGTCATAAACTTTACACCGTCCTCTCCATGGATAACTTTGGAGATAATGCAGTATTAATGTTTTTGTTTTATAGCAACTGTTTAGTTTGTGGGTTTTCCTGTGACTAAGTTAGAAATTTTCTTATCTAAGTTGCTTCTTTTGCTAAAATTGTGGCTCTCTTCATGTTTGGATACTTTTTGGATATAACTTGGAAGACTCTGCAAAATTTTCTCTTCATTTTCCATCTACTAGTTTTATGCCCTCTCATTTCTTATGTAGGATGCTGCACAAGTGTCTATTGGAGAGACTAAACCAACAGATAGCTCTTGTTCCTTGCAATTGAAGCGACCTTCTAAGTCAAGAACACCACCTGGTTTTTGGAATTTCCTAGAACGATATGGTTTTCGTTATGGTGATGATCATATACGGACTTTGCTCCCTTGTGAGGTATGGATCTTACTTCCTGACTGAATTCCTCTTTGCTCATCTCACATTCTTGGATCTTGATTTGAATTTTGTTGCCCAGTTATGTGGATTGAAGTATTTGTTTGATCATAGTTCACTTTCACTTCCATGCTGTTTTTGTTAGTGGAAAAGTTTGATGTTTTCCATTATGAACTTATTTCTAAGTTATTAATTTGACACTAATGCAAAGAAATCCGCACTTGTCACAGAAATAGACAAAGTGAGCACCTTACTTTGGATTCCTCTTTGACTTACTTTATGCATTGATCAGGGGTTGCTGTTGCTTCTGCCAACTTCCTTTGGTGTCAATCCACATGATTGATTTTAGCTCCACTAATTGTTTTGATGGCAAAATTAGTTGAAGTCCTTGTTTGCACATAATTCATTTGTGGGAAATGTTTTCTGGTTTACTGCGATCACTACGTCTTAAATCTAGTATGAGGCACTTACACACATGCAATCATCCCCTCTATCACAGTAATCTGGCAAACTGATTCTTCATTGAATGGATTGATCAGAGGGTGCTGTTGCTTTCATCAGCTCCCTGTGGTTTCAACTGGCACAGCTTATTTAATTCACTAAATAGATGGTGAACTTAGTTAGCAAGATGTACAGCTCCATGTGGTTTCAACTGGCACAGTTTATTTCATTCACTAAATAGTTTGATGGTTAACTTAGTTCGCCAGATGTGTGTAAGTTGATTCTAACAAAATGACTTTAATACAAATCACTCATAATGAAAATCATACTGGTCTTATAGAATTCTGTTGGTGTTTCCTGTTTCTGCTGTTTGTAACTGTTATTTTAATGCTTTTTATCACACATATGATATATTTTCCTGATACATATTATTTTGGTAATGAATACCAGGTGCTGGAGATGCTAAAGCGAATCCCTCAAGACACCAGGAAGAAACTTGCTTCAAAAGGCTATTTTCCTCAAGATGGATACATCTTGCGTCATATACCTGTCCCTCCCAACTGTTTATCGGTACCTGAGATTTCAGATGGTGTTAGCGTTATGTCCGCGGTAAGTTTCTTTAGTTTCTTAGTATGCTAATGGACTGTAAACATTTTTAGTTTGACTGTTTATAACTTGTTTTTCTGTCATTTCCAGGATCCTTCGATTTCAATGCTTAGAAAAGTTCTAAAGCAAATTGAAGTCATCAGAAGTTCAAGGTCGGGCATACCTAATTTTGAATCCCAAATTGTAGAAGCCAATGAACTTCAAGCAATTGTAGATCAGTATCTTCAAGTTAGGGGTACTGGGAAGGCATCACGGGACATTGATGCGAGATTAGGGGTTAATAGGGAGCTTAATGCCTCTTCAACGAAAGCTTGGCTTGAAAAAATGAGGACACTGTTCATCAGAAAGGGTTCAGGCTTCTCTTCCCGCTCAGTGATTACGGGGGATGCATATAAAAGGGTGAATGAAGTTGGCATCCCTTATGAAATTGCTCAAAGAATCACCTTTGAGGAGAAGGTTAATGACCATAACATTAGGTACCTACAACAGCTAGTAGATAAGAAGTTATGCCTAACCTATAGGGATGGTTCATCAACTTACTCATTAAGGGAAGGTTCCAAAGGGCACACATTTTTGAGGCCTGGTCAAGTGGTGCATCGGAGGATTCTGGATGGGGACCTTGTATTCGTAAACAGGCCCCCAACTACACACAAACATTCGCTACAAGCACTACAAGTGTATGTGCATGATGACCATGTGGTGAAAATAAATCCTCTGATATGTGGGCCACTAAGTGCTGACTTTGATGGTGATTGCATCCATTTGTTCTATCCGCAATCGCTTGCTGCAAAGGCAGAAGTTTTGGAGCTTTTTTCAGTGGAGAAGCAGCTGCTTAGCTCTCATAGTGGAAAGCCAAATTTGCAAATGGCCACTGATTCACTGTTGTCATTGAAGATGATGTTTAAAAACTATTTTTTGGATAAATCAGCAGCTCAGCAACTGGCCATGTTTGCTTCATCTTCGTTGCCACGACCTGCATTATTGAAAGCAAATGCTGCTCGCTCATTTTGGACTGCTTTGCAGATATTACAGACTGCATTGCCTGCTCACTTTGATTACTGTGGGGAAAAGTACTTAGTCAATAAAAGTGAGATACTGAAAATTGATTTCAGTACAAGTGAAGTTTCGGCAGTGATGAATGATGTTGCTACCTCAGTTTTCTTCGAGAAAGGTGGCGAAGATGTCCTCAAATTCTTCGATTCTCTACAGCCCTTGCTGATGGAGAACATATTTTCAGAAGGGTTCAGCGTTGGCTTGGAAGATTTTTACATGTCAAAGACATCAATACAAGATATTCAGAAGAATATTCAGGATACTTCAGATTTGTTGTATCATCTGAGGTCAACCTACAATGAATTTGTAGAGTTTCAGTTAGAGAGTCGAATCAAAAACTTGAAAGTACCAGTTTCATGTTTTATCTTGGAGTCATCTGCATTTGGTGATTTAATCGACTCCAAGAGTGATTCGGCAATCAACAAGGTTGTACAACAAATTGGGTTCCTAGGCCTACAACTCTCTGATAAGGGAAGATTCTACTCGAAGACGTTGGTTGAGGATGTGGCCTCTCTCTATCACAACAAGTATTCTTTTAACATGGAGTATCCCTCTGCAGAATATGGACTAGTTCAAAGCTGTTTCTTCCATGGGTTAGATCCATACGAGGAGATAGTTCACTCCATTGCTACACGAGAGGTGATTGTTCGGTCCTCAAGAGGATTGACCGAACCTGGGACCTTATTTAAAAATTTAATGGCCATTCTTCGGGATGTGGTTATTTGCTATGATGGCACGGTCAGAAATGTATGTAGCAATTCAGTAATCCAATTTGAGTATGGAGTCAACTCTGGATCTAGGCCCCCGAATCTGTTCCCTGCTGGTGAACCTGTTGGCGTATTAGCTGCCACTGCAATGTCAAATCCTGCGTACAAGGCAGTTCTTGATTCTACCCCAAGCAGCAATTCTTCATGGGAGCTGATGAAGGTAGTTAGTTTGGGTATTGATTATGATGGTGTTTTTCCTTTCAATACTTGTTTTTATATTTTATATCTTCTTTCACACAATGTTTTTGAGCTGGGGAAGGTACATTCATAAATGTTGATCATAACTTGAATTTGCACTGTGTCTTTTCTACAGGAAATTTTGCTTTGCAAAGTCAATTTTAAGAACGAGCTCATTGATCGCCGTGTAATTTTGTACTTGAGTAACTGTGGTTGTGGTAGAACATTCTGCCGAGAACGTGCAGCATGTTTGGTTAAGAATCAGTTGAAGAAAGTCAGTCTTAAAGATACTGCAGTTGAATTCATGATTGAGTACGCTCTGCCTCTTCATACTTTTTTTGGCAACTTTTTCACATATAGTTTTGTTTAAGGATGTTTCAAGAAATGTATTTCTCAATCCCTTAGTTCATGTTGATATTGTCAATAGTCATATTCCCTGCTTTATCTGCATCAACACCTTTCTTCAAGCTAACACCACCCACAGTTGAACTGGAAATGAGTACCTGTTACTACCTCTTCTCTGCTTTAACTTATTTTCTATGCTGATATGCTTCTTCTGTCTCTTCCCACACTGTAGCACAACTATATTTTAATTTTATTTGTCAGCTTTCTCGGTATCTACTTAAATTTGTTAGATAGCCCTGCAGATCTAATACGTGGTTCTGTTTTCTAGAAAACCTTGCATGTTTCTGAGGAGAATATGCTTTTATAATTCTGGAAGAATTATTTGTTACACGAATAAGTGAATGGAATTCATTTTATTTCTATATATGCCTTCCGTGATTTGCTAACTAGAAAGGGTTTTGCCTCTGCTGAAATATATATTTAAGAGTCTGCAGCTCCTTTTTGCATAATTTGGGTTAACCATGCGAAGTTCCAGCTTAATAATAGTTAGATACCTGAGAGCTGATCAGTTTAGTAATAGTTGTGTACCTGATAGATAACATTTGGTATTTCATCAGATAAGTTGCTATAGCAAAGTCATTAAAAGCAGAGAGTGGAATCTTCTATACCACTTTTATGAGAATATGTTGCTCTATTACTAACAACATATTTTTTTTGTCACCATGTAGTTGACAAGATATTTAGTTTTGCATGTACTACACATTTTACGTATTTGCAGTGGTATAATTAATGTGTGACAGTGGACTTTAAAAAATTGTGTCTTACATGCAGATATAGCAATCAGCTTTCTAGTTTGGGAAGTATGGTAAATGAAGCAGGCCTAGTTGGTCATATTCATCTGAACGAGGTTTGCATTGTTCAAAGTGTTGGAATGCTTTCTTTATACTTTCATTTACAAAGTTTCTTTTAGTTCTCAGTTTCGATAACAAAAGCTTTATTGAACAGGAGCTGTTAAGGGAGTTAAATGTTGGTGTAGACGAGATTCAACAAAAATGCCAAGAAACTGTTAATTCATTTCGGAGGAAGAGAGTTGGGAAGAAAAAGTTCAACATTGGCTATCTTTTCAAAAATACAGTTTTGTTTGCCAGGTCTTTTTTCCCCTCTCTGATTCGATCATATTTATGTTTACCAAGTACCATATTGACTTGATCATTTTTATTTCCTATTTGTGTGATGGAAGATACGTGAGAGGAAAATGAGGCGAAGTCACAGCTTCAATTGATTTTGGTCAATATGATATTAATAATTTTACTGAGGAAAGTGGTGGAACATTATGAGCTATGCTTTTATTTTTATTTATTTTTTATATGTTTTTGGTTTGGATTTATATGGTCCTTCTAGTTATGCTTCCCTAAGATAAAGGAAGGAAAAAATTCTGAAAGGAAAGGGGAGGTGAAAACTCAATAGCTTGATAAGAGAAACATCACCAGTACAAAGTCCACCGTAGTAATTTGGGCTGATCATTCTTGTTGATACATCAAAACATGAATATATACATATATAATATATCTTTTTGTGGTTCGAACCCTACCTGCTTACTGGATTTAAGAGCCCTATAGGTACTGAAATTTCATGTCAAAAGAAGATTCATATTTCAAAATCATTTCCATGTGGCAGTTGCTTACTTTCAAACCATATATAATGTTTATATTTGTGTGACATCCCCTTTCCCTTCCCCTATTCCCTATTGTGTTCCTAAGTTTACTTGTGTCACCACATTAAAACTACTTAATGATAAATGCTTCATTGTTTGCAGTGAGCATTGTTCTTTTCATCATTCCTGTGCAGACAAAAGATCTGACTCCCCATGCTTGATGTTCTTCCTTCAAGCTACTGAAGAGTTGGAGACCACTTCGCAATACTATGCTGACTTGATTTGCCCTGTGCTTTTAGAAACAATAATAAAAGGTAGCTTTTAGAATGACATTCTAAAGAGTGAAAAATAAATTTATTATTTGAGTTTCCTTGTTTTCCAGTGAGTATTGGTCTTTTGGTATGTTTTGCCAATTCACATCTGAAACAGAAATGTCAGTGATTTTATGCAATTTATGTGTTCTGCTTCTCTGTCTGATTGCAGTTCTGCTTTTATTTGTTGTTTGAGAAATATCCTTCTTCTCTTCTGTCTCATGAACCCCCATCTTTACTCTTTTCATCCCATCCCAAGGTAGAAATTTTTGTTTTGTTAGTTGCGTATGAGATGACCATTACTTGTGATCATGTCCAAAGTAAGAGGCCAAATCCGTGCCTATCAATTGTTTGGTGTTAAATGTGCAAGAATGCAGTCCAAATGTTCATCATTTATTTCTAGGTTGAGTTGTGTGTTTTTGTCCTCTTTTATAGTAATTAATTTATTAGTTGAAAACATTATACTTTGAGGAGGCAAATAAAGCTTTGTGGAACTGTGCCGGTATGATATGGTTTTCATTTTGGGTGATTTGGTTGGATACTATTGCTTGAAAGTTGGAGGAAAAGTTTGGAGAGGTGCAGTGGCCTTGACATATAGAGTGAAGCGTTGGACATTTTAGCTTTAAGCATTAGTAATGCCTGAGTTGAGAGATAGTCCTTTCATGATACTTGATCAGATTGGGTGCAGTCAGCCGATCTTTGGAGTTTTGATGCTGGTGATAGGAGCAGTTTTATTTTCTCACTTATTGTAGATTTTACTAAATGGTGGGCATGTTTACTGCTGGAAACTATTTTTCTAATTCTTCTATTACTAAAGTCTTCGTGTCTCTAAAATGGACAGGTGACCCTCGAATTTCGTCAGCAAATATAATATGGATTGATCCAGATACAACAACTTGGATTAGAAGCCCAAATAAATCTCAAAAGGGTGAATGGGCCTTGGATGTTGTTCTGGAGAAATCTGTTGTCAAGCAAAGTGGTGATGCATGGAGAATCGTTCTCGATTCTTGCCTCCCCGTGCTTCACCTAATTGACACCAGGCGTTCCATCCCATATGCCATCAAACAGATTCAAGAGCTGTTGGGAGTGTCTTGTGCTTTTGATCAAGCAGTTCAGGTAAAATCAGAGGTTCACAGTTTTCCATCTTTCTAGTGCGAATCTTGAACTTTATGACCCTGTATCAGAAGCCATGCCAGCTTTTGTGGGTAGTTGTCTATATTATGGGTTGTGATTGGGCTGCATGTATGTTTTGTTGGTTTCATTTAGTAGTAGGCAAGATAACCTAAATAATTTGTTTCAAGCAGTATGTATTTGTGTTGACACTAACTTAAATTTTTCTTAGTCATTTTATGTTTTGATAGCTTGAAACTGAAATTTTCTGACATGGACTTAGTTGTCTCCAAGCCAAGTTCATTACTGAATAGTCAATACATCTTCTGTCAAGTGAAAGTTGCACTCAATCCATGTGTAAGAAAATCTAGGGAAAAACTCCTCATTGTGGAAAGTTTCATCCAATACCAATCAAGTGCACAGGAAAAAATCTGAAATTTTCCTCAGACAATACCAATTAAATTGTTTCTTGTGTCAAAATCTACTGTTTGATACTAACTGAACCTTTTTATTGTTCGTTAACAAGTAGGTAAATTTCAGACACGCATTAAGTAATTGCAATAATATTGTGTTTGGTGGATCATATTTAGCTGCTGTATTGCTTTGGAAATTATCAGCTTTTGTGTCCAGTAGCTTCTATGTGTGTAGTAAGCTTTTCTCCCGTTGGAATTTTTGACTTGCTAGACTTATGTTGTTCTTCACAGCAATTAATTCTTTGCTTCCTTGTGTATTTATTTTCTAGCGGGCATGCTTTACCACATCAGTTGTGTATATATTTGTATGTATACTTTATTATACAGTGATATATTTTCTATATTATTTAACCCCTAGTTATGGATCAGCCTTTTGTGTGACTGATCTTCATTAAGTACGGACCTTCTTATGAATTTTAGATCTTTTTTGTAATTATGTGCTGTATTTGTGGTTCCCTTCGGCATGGCACCTTCTTTTTAGGCCTGTATCATGTACATCGTAGGAAATTTAACTTTTTGAATTGTCAAGGAAAATTGGATCATATTTAGACCCACTCTGGGTGATATGAGAGATATGTCTCCTACTTTTCTATTAAGAACACATTTTTGGATTGATTACACAGCGCCTCGCAACAGCTGTTACAATGGTGGCGAAAGGTGTCCTGAAAGAGCATCTTATCCTCCTGGCAAATAGCATGACATGTGCTGGAAATTTTGTTGGCTTTAATTCTAGTGGATATAAAGCACTATCTCGCGCATTGAATATTCAAGTACCATTTACAGAAGCAACACTTTTTGTGAGTAATTGAACTCTTTTACCTAATTTTGTGAATGGCATGTACCTATAGCTCGTGGTTAGATGAACTACAATCACAACTAATTGTAGTTTCATTACATGTGATTGTAGACACCAAGAAAGTGCTTTGAGAGAGCAGCTGAAAAGTGCCACATGGATTCGTTGTCAAGCATAGTTGCATCATGTTCATGGGGTAAACATGTTGCTGTTGGTACTGGATCCAGGTTTGATATCCTGTGGGACACACGAGAGGTAAATATGTTTTTAACATACTTGTAGTGTTTCTCAGTTGTATGGAGTAGTTTAATCTACTGTTGGAATGTTCCATGCCATTTAATTTAAATATTAATTTTTTTTTTTCAAGGGAGGATTGAATCAAGAGGGTGGGTTAGATGTTTTCAACTTTCTGCATATGGTGAGCACAGCAAATGGAGAAGAAGCAACTACGGGAGCACTGGGGGCAGAAGTTGATGATCTTATGGTGGTAGATGAATTAGCAGATTCGTGCTTGTCGCCAGAACTTGACTCTGGTCTAGATAGGCCCGTCTTTGAAGATATTATTGAATTTGAGGACAAATCAGAAACTCCTCCTGGAAAGTCAAGTTGGGAAAATGATTCCTCTGTATGGGGGACAAATAGTACAAGAGAAGATGCCACATCATCTTGGGGGAAAACTCCAGCTAGAGAAGCTACCACATCTACATGGGGGATAGATAAGGCAGCAGAAGATACCACTCCTGCATGGGGGACAAATACTGCCAGGGAAGATGCGACATCTGCCTGGGGGAAAACTAGAGAGCATATCACTTCTGCAGGGGGCGCAGATAAGACAAATGAAAATGATACATCATCGTGGGGTAAAACTCTAGCTAAAGAACCTGCCGCATCTTCTTGGGGGATAGCCAAGGCAGCAGAAGATACCACTCCAGCATGGGGGACAAATACTGCCAGAGAAGATGCCGCGAAAGCTGGAGAACCTCCCACTTCTGCCTGGGGGGCAAGTAAGGTAAGTGAAAGTGATACACCATCTTGGGGGAAAACTCCAGCTAAAGAAACTTCGACATCCACTTGGGGGATAGATAAGGCAGCAGAAGATACCACTCCTGTATGGGGGACAAGTACTGCCAGAGAAGATGCCACACCTGCCTGGGGGAAATCTAGAGAAAAGACTGCTTCTGCCTGGGGAACAGATAAGGAAAGTGATAATGATACATCATCTTGGGGGAAAAATCCAGCTAGAAAATCTACCACCTCTACTTGGGGGATAGATAAGGCAGCAGAAGATACCACTTCTGCATGGGGAACAAGTACTGCCAGAGAAGATGCCACATCAGCTTGGGGGAAATCTAGAGAAAATACTGCTTCTGCCTGGGGAACAGATAAGGAAAGTGAAAATGATAGATCATCTTGGGGGAAAACTCCAGCTAGAAAACCTACCAACTCTACTTGGGGGACAGAGAAGGCAGCAGAAGATACCACTGCTACATCGGGGACAAATACTGCCAGAGAAGATGCCACATCTACCTGGGGGAAAACTAGAGAACATACCACTTCTACCTGGGGGACAGATAAGGCAAGTGAAAATGATTGGAGTGGTAGAGGGGCAGAGAAAGTCGCACCAATAGACTTCCCGCTGACAACAAAAGACGTAGATGAAAAGGACAATGGATGGGGTGCTGTTTCTTCTGGGGAAACAGAAACAGGTAATGAAAATGCTTGGGAACAGAATAAGTCTTCCGAAATTTCAACTGGTTCTTGGGGGCAGAAAAATCCTCCCGAGACAGAAACTCAACCTGCAAGCTTGTCTGGGTGGGATTCACCTAGTGGAGATGGTAATACTGGTGAAAGACATCACCAATGGGGACAAAACAAGAAAAGTCGTTTTGAAGGTTCAAAGAGTTGGGTTTCTAGTCCCGGGGAGTGGAAGAATAAGAACCGTCCTGCTAAACCACCTGGTATGATGAATGATAATTCCAGTGTGGTTGGACTATATACTGCAACAAGACAAAGATTGGATATGTTCCCTAGCGAGGAGCAAGATGTTCTTTCTAATATTGAACCTATTATGCGCTCTATCCGAAGAATAATGCATCAATCTGGGTTAGTTTTCTATTTATATTCTTTCTTATCAATTAGGATGAGACTAATCAAATTATCAAAGTGTATGATGCTATTCAATTTTCTGAAGGAGAACTGAGTTTTTGACACTTAGATGTCTTGTCTGAAGTAAGAATGCATTTAAATCTGGGGAATTTGCTGACAAAATCCTCCCTCACAGTCGACTGCTTTTTAACATTTGAATTATCATAAATCACATGTAGTGCAATGATGTTGTTTCATATTCATATGCCAAAACTCTAGTTGAGCCTGAGTCTAAGACCGAAGTCCCTCCCAAAATGTCATGATAGAAGGTAGTTGGCTTTACAACTCTTGGGACTCCAAGTTTAAAGACAAAGTTGGGGAGGTTGTGGACTATTTATGAGAGACGGCTTAGGTTTCTGTACCTCTCTGGGCTTCGGTCACGTTTGTATACCATGGTTGCCCTTGCCCATTCTTGTCAATTTCTATTAGAAAACTGCTATATTGTAGTTGTCCTGATTGTAGTATGGGTGGTTTTTGTTCTGTTTTCTACGTTGTTGGATGGTGCACTCTGTCATACATTTAATATCTTGGTTTGCAGGTTGTCAACAGCATATTTGTGGACTGCTTGTCCACTTTGATTGTACTTCCCATTCATATGAAGCCTATCTTTACACAAATATTAAGCATAACAACCATAAAGGAAAGGCATCTAATAGCTTAATGAATTTTACATGTTGCATTTGACTTTCCTTTTGAGATGTCTTAGGGACATCATATCTTCACTCATCTTGATATTAAATAATTGATTTCATTTTGGGGCATTATAATTATTGGTGCGTTATTCTGTAACTGTTTGATTTTTTTTTCTTTCTTTCCTTTTTTGAATGTTTTAGTTGTGGCAACATCATTGCTTGGTGCTTGACAATGTACTAACCTAATATCGGCTTTTAAATTATTTTATCCAGGTACAATGATGGGGATCCACTGTCAGCTGATGACCAGTCATTTATAATTGATAATGTTCTCAATTACCACCCGGATAAAGCTGTTAAAATGGGTTCTGGAATTGGCCATCTCACAGTATGTTTATCTGCCCTGTTCTTGCTTAACTATTTATTTAGAATTATGTTTCTGTGCATATTTGATACATTATGCTTGGAATCTATGACTGATGATTTCATTGTTATATTGGTTAGTCTAATGTTCATTCTACTTTTTACTGAAGTATAACGTTTATACTGAATTTTGTACATTGTCCGTTAAGGTAAACTTCCATGTGTTTTGTGACTTTTGTCGCATGCCTAAATTTGTTCTGCTTCTCAATGGAATTCAAACCCTTTTTTAGTCAATATTTAATTTTTAGCAAAGGGTTGCTACAGATAGGAAGATGATCTAGACGGGGTTTAGTCGGAAAACCATTTTTCTTCTCATTTGGTCTAGCTATTCACTCGTGGCTCCAGCCTGCCAAGGTTGAGGAGATCTAATCTTTCAGATAATAAGACATTAGAGGAGTATATACTTGTCTTTAAATACGAATTATGATTCCGGTCTGTGTCGAGGGTTTTTAAGTCTGGACAAGTAATGACGGGGAAGATGTTTCTTTCATAGTACTTGGAAAACATAGCCAGGCCAGAATACCTCGTCTTATTTACCTTTTCTCAGGAATTATTTGCCTTGTAATGACATACCTCCCCCCCCCCCCCCCAAAATTGCTTATGTTGTGTTCTTATCGAAAACCAAAAGAAACACAAATTTTCGAAGCTGTGTTTTTTTTTTTTTGGAATGAATTTGGCTTATGTATTAATGGATTTATTTGGTCTCATATTGTCCTAATTTACACCGGCCATTGATGACAGGTTGATAGGCACGGCAGTTTCCAGGACAGCAGATGCTTTTTTGTTGTGACAACAGATGGTCACAAGGAAGATTTTTCGTATAGAAAATGCCTGGAGAATTACATTAAGGAAAAGTATGCTGATGTTGCCGAAACATTCATAGGCAAGTATTTTACCAGGAGAGGAGGGAATCGGGAGCGAAACCCCACTCCAAGTCAATACCCCATTCCACAACAGACTCCAAGCCAAACTCCCATTGCAGAGGAAACTGCAAGTCAAACCCCCATTTCGGAGCAAACTGGGAACGAGGAGACGCAGTAGGGCATGGCTATTCCTGGGCATCGGTCATTTTGAGATTCTGATGTAATTAGGTTCTGAACATTCTGCAACTCTGCCTTTTGATTTGTATATATTAGGCAGTCGTTAGCAGCTCCCGACAAATTCAGCATTTCGTTCGTTGCTTTATGTTTAATTCGAGAGCGTTGATTAGTTTAACTAGTTTGTAGCTACTGGATGCAGTTAACCTGAACCCTGAATTGGGAGAAAAGTAAGCTGCTTACTTATGTTGCAGTTGAAAAAAATCAAGTTATTATATATGAAATGCAGAAGTCTTGTCAATGGCCTTCAGTGGCTTCTATTGCTCTGTTTATTATGCATCTGATTTGGTATTTTTTTATTTAATGCTCCTCTTTTTTTTCATTTTTCTGGTTTAGTGCTTCTGGTTATGGATGTAAACAAACCAAATCACTTTGCTCGAGCTTCGACGCGCCAAACACGAGCCCAATCCGATACAAGCTCGAGCTGTTTCGAGCAAACCTGTTTGAGCTATTTGGTTTGGTTTTTCACCAATAACGTGTAAATTGAACCAAGCCAAACCAAACTCGGAGTACATTGTATTTGATTCGTTTTGCCTTATTTGAAAATCGCTTAAACCAAACCAAACGAAAATCACCTACATGTTTTGACACTTCGGCATTTTCCCCTATATGTTATCACAATTTTAGTGAAACCTTAGTACCAAACAGATTCTCAGTCTATTACTATTTTAAATTTAGATTATGAAATTCCTTATATATATATGTATGTATGTATGTATGTATGTATGTATATCTGAGGTGATATAATCGAACCAAATCAAACAAAGCCGGCTAATTGGGCCACCACCCCTACCTGGCATAACCAGGCGAATACTTGTCGGATTCTTTTTATAAGAATCTCCATATCCGTTTATAGTATATTATGCGATCATAAATTATTGTAAATTTTTTATTTAAATTTAAATATAAACAGTACTTAACAAAACTTAACGCACTACAATGATGAATATATATGATTAGAGGACCCGATAGAGTCCTCTAAAAAGATCCGATGAGGATCCTCTCCCTACGATTGAAAAAGAAACGTGCAAGGTTATCCAATCAACCATTATTTTATTTAAATTTTTTGTGAAGGAATATGCCAAATACAACAATCTATACAAAGTCACCATTTTCTTGATGTCTTACTGCTTTATGAGCTCCACTCTCCCACTCCCACTCCAGTCTGAGTGATCCACAACATCTGAGTTTCGGCCATGGCTGCTTCTTTGCCGGGTCAACTCGTTTCCCTCTTAGAGAACGGGCAGCATCACGTGTGGGAGGACCAGTCGATCATCAAATGGCGGAAGAGAGACGCCCATGTCCCTTTACGCTGCCATGAATCAGTTGAAGGTCAGACACTCATGGCATTCCATTTTCAATTTCAGTTTCTTGTTGCTTTGATTTTCTAAAATTTGATTTCTTGAATTTGGTTTTTGTATTTTTAAGCTTTAGGTTGAGTAGTTGAATTGTTTTTTGCTGGGGTTTATTGATGAATTGTTGAAGTAGAACTGTTTGATTGAGATTCACATTGTATTTTGGATGTAAATTTAATGTTCGAATGCGTTTGGCTGAGTTGTTTACTATGAATTTGAGGTTCTACATGCGATACATATTGTAAATGATGATGGTTTAGTAATTTCATGTAAAGTTTTGACTTTGCAGATTATACTCGACTGCGTTTGAGTATAAGGTTTTTGGTCTAAAGTTGTTGTTGGAGTTGTGATATATTAGGTTTTTGGTAGAAATGTTTTTTTTAAATATCTAGAGTGAATAGGGAAAGGTGTGGCATGGTTGTGATGCCGATTTGTATTATCGCACATTGCTCATGAACTGTGCCATGGTTTGGTATGTGAGCATGGTGTTGCATATTGCCAATAGTATGGGCGTCTTGTTCAAGGTTGGGGGCATTAGCCAGTTACACATGATAGTACACATAACTGGGTAGGATTAGGAACATGGGTGAGGAATTTTGTACCCTTCCCAAGCCTTAAAACCGTTGAACCAAATGGTTCCGCGTCAGACTCAGATGTTTGGGTGCACGATTCAGGAGCACCATCATCTAAGTTCTGATTGAATGCCTGACTTTTAGAAGATATCTGACGTGCCTTATGTTGTGCAGGGTCTCTGAAATATTGGTATGAACGCAACAAAGTGAATTTTCTGGTATCCGACTCTGCTGTTTGGAATGATGATGCTGTTCTTGGAGCTCTTGACAGCGCGGCTCTTTGGGTCAAGGGCTTGCCTTTTGTCAAGTCCTTGTCAGGCTATTGGGGAAATTCTTCTTGGCTTCCTGTCCTAAAAATGTTCCCGTAAATTTTTATGACTCTGTGTTTCCTGATATTCAGTGGGAAACTTTGCCTGGTAAGCATATCTGTATCTTTCACCTTTTCTTCCTTATATTTCACTTTTCCTTCCTTATATTTATATTGTGTGTTGAGTAGGAGTGTAGAATTGATAGTCAGCTCGCATCCAATCAAGTTCTAGGAACTGATGGGAAACCAATAAAATTTATCAAGATATATTTATATCTGCAACTACCTTCAAGGACCTATCTCTTTGGGATTCAGTCTCAGTAGATCCAAGGATCCACCACATTCAACTTTTCTGCTAAATTGGAAGGCAGGTCTGGGGGAGTTTCTTTGTGAAGTTCTTCCAGTTACATTTCTTTTGTGGATAGATAGGTCAAGTTTCAATTCAGGACTCCTTCACTGCTACTGTTCCATTTCATGAAATGATTTATGAATTTTGTTTCTTCTTAAAAATGTCTTTCTCAACCGAATGCATAGGTTGTTAGAAGGAGTTCTGTTATGCATATAACCTATAGTATACCACCTAATTATCATGCATGCCAGCGATCTACTGGATCATTTTACTTTCAACATGAGTTTTCTCCACACTGCTTCTTTGTATATTCCTTTTTTGCAACGGTGTAGTTTGCATTCAATGTTATGGATAAGTGAGAGACGTTTGAAGGCACGTTTAGGTTACGCATTTTTAATTGTTCAGTTAACTTATGTTCACATGCACGTTGACTAATTGTTATTCTGGTAGAAGATTTTTGCTTTCATGAATCGGCCCTGTATTTCACCACCCTTTTTCTTTCAAGAGACATAGGCATGTCAGATAGTGAAACTGCTCAATATGTGCTGCTTACAAATGAGTCAGTTCCTTCCAGATACGAATTTGTGCTGTGAACTATAGTTGCTAACTGAAGCTTGTGGAATTTTGAAAATTCTTTGCTTGTATTGTGACTTCATGCCATATTTATCTTTTCATCTTTATTTTAAAAAAATTAGGAAATTTAATAATATTTTTATATTCTTAGTTGTTTATGTCCTTATTCCTTGTAGTGATTTGAGCATGAACAATACCTTTATGTTACAAGTTTGTGAACTGTTTATGTTATTCATCGATCATGATTTTTCCATATCTAGGACATGCAATTTTCATCCAACTCATTATTTTTTTCTCTAATGGAACGGTTCCTTCAAATTGGCAGATGCATGGATTTGATCGGCCTATTTATACAAATGTTCTTTATCCATTTCCACTGGATCCACCTTTTGTCCCTGTGGACAATCCTACCGGCTGTTATAGGACATACTTTGACATTCCTAAAGAATGGAATGGTATGATCAATTTGAATGCTTCCTATTTAGTGACGCTTTTGAATTCTTTTAGTTTTGTCCTTTTTTCCTTCTGTTTTTTGTTTCCTGATCTCTAAACCTGTACCTCCTTATAATTTGTATGCTTCGAAATAATCTTATTTTCAACTTTAAAGTAACCATTTTGAAATGTAATTATATTCCGGAATGTATGCATGCATCATACCACACACTGAGGATTCACCTGCACGACATCCCTTGTGCTTTCTGTTTTATATGACATGTGACTAGCATTTGACAGGTCGCAGGATTTTTTTGCACTTCGAAGCTGTTGATTCTGCTTTCTGCGCGTGGGTGAATGGCATTCCGATAGGATATGGGTAATTATTTAATGGCTTTTTAATTAGTTAGCAATAACCGCACTTGTTGATCTTGTAGATTGTAGCACTCAGTTCATACAGCAATGTGAAAGTGAAGATCATTTTGCGTTTATAAAGGATGCATGGTTTGATAGGAATTTCTGTCAGATACATTAACAAGCTTCATTTCGTGCTAGGTTAGTCAGGACAGCAGACTTCCTGCTGAATTTGAAATCACCGACTACATTTACCCATCCAGTACGGACAAGAAAAATGTATTAGCTGTTCAAGTTTTCAGATGGAGTGATGGCTCTTACCTTGAAGATCAAGATCATTGGTGGTTACCTTGAAGGTTTTATTATCTTCTTGCTTTTGTTTTTTCTTTTAAATACCATTAGACTGTGCGATGGTCTTTTCTTGGAGCTATTATATAGCGGGAGACTGGGGACATGTATCATGTATGCATTGATGATTTAAATCTACAATAAGATCTTTCCATCTCTTCGCAAGTCAGCATGTCAGCGTGCGGATGTGTTTTTGTAAAAAATTGAAGTCATGATCTAGTTCATTAATTCGCTAATACATATTTTACGTTGGTTAGACATATAAAATGATCTTAACTATTTCCTCATTATTTTGAATAACATAAACTGCTGTTTGCTCCTAACTTTACTTGGGCATTGCATGCCATTAAATCCTAAGTTTAACTGATGTGCAGGTATTCGTTGCAGACTATTTTTTTCATATCAACTCTGGCCGAGGACTTTTCTTATGCAGACATACAGGCAAGTATCTATTAATCGAGGAAGGATGTCTTTGTTTTAAATGATTAACTATCTGTCAGGCTTTTGGAATATACCCGTTTATCAATGTACAATATGACGTCATTATGTTCTCTTCTTCATGCTATTTCACTACATCGAAAAGAAAAAAAAAAATATTATTTAATTTAATTTTGTTTTTTCATTTTTTTACCAGGTTGATGTGAAAATAGATAACTCCAGAGAAACATCTAAAGATAGTATTCTTTCCAACTACACAATAGAAGGCTAGAAGCCGAGGCCTTGGTCTGCTGAGCAAGTAAGGGCTCTTGATTTGTTATTTCTTTTTGTTCCTTCCTGTCTTGTTCTTAAGGTAAAAGCAACCATTTTAAGTTATATGCACTTTTTTTCTTATTAGTATTCATTGGGTCGTCGATGATTTCCAAAAGTATCTGTCAGATGCTGGACGTACCTGGGCACTGGGAATATTTTAATGTAATGTGTAGTATTTTTGTGTGCTGCACTTTTTTGCTGGATAACTTATTTTGATTTCTTATTTTTATAGGGAGAGATGGAAATTAAAAGATCGGATGAGGAGGAATCAAAAAAAAAAAAAAAAAAAAAAAAAAGATCGGATAAGGACACATGACGTAATATGAAGGGGTGAAAATCTTTTTGTAAACCTACACGGATTCTAGTTATAGGTGGCACACAATGGCGAAGCCACTAAGGGACCAGTACGTGTCCCATCTTGCCTTTTTCTTTCTTGTTACTATTACAGATGTTGCATATCAATCTAGTATCCTTAAAATTCAAGTGTGTTCTTAATTTAAACTCTTTTACTTTGCAGGCCAAGCCTCATTTTTTTCTCCATCCATCTTTTTGCAGTGCAGTTTTCACTTCCCCTTCTTATTCTATCAACTTTTCCTTGGGTTATCTTATATTTCAAAAAAAAAAAAAAAAAAATCATACTTTCCTTTTACCTCATATTCAAGTTTCTGGATTTGTACAATGTTTTTAGTTTTCTCTATTGAATTTACGGTCCTTCAATTTTTATGCAAATTACTCCAATCTCTTATGTTTTGAGTTCAAATTGCCTATGTATGTGAGAGGCCTCACACACATAAAATTCCGACTTTGCCATTGGTGGCGCAACGTGAGTGATTGAAATTTTTTACAGAAATTAAAAGCAATAATACGGCGTGAAGAATAAAATAAAATAAAACAAATAAAAATATATATTTGCGAATAATAATTGACATAACAATGCAAAACTTATAAAGTTGCACATAAATAATCTCTATTAATTAATGAAATCTTCTTTGTCAACCAAAAAAGGGTGAAAAAACAATTTAGTATTTTATCACAAAAAAAAAAATGATGGGTAATAATGTAATTTCACAGGTTTAAATTTTATTGTTTTTTATTGAAGCTTCATCTACATTTGATGTTAAAATATCTCTAATATTAAAAAAAATAAACCAAAAACAAAAACCTCCCACTCTCGTCCACATTCTCTCTCTCGCTTTCTCCTTCTCATTTTCTAAAAAAATATGTTCATATACACAAAATATAGGTAAATGCTAGTTACTCTTTATGGTAACAAAACAGCTCTCTAAGTAAAAATTGCTTAGTTTCCTCATTTCCCCAATTCGGCGTCACGTGTGGCTGTGGCTATGTCGTTTTTGTTTTTTTTTCCGCCGTTTGTTGGCAACTTTGCCTCCTTAAGCCGAACTGGACTAGACTCTGAAGTGAAGACTGAAGAGACTCAGTTTTGTCTCTTCCTCCAGCTCTGCCAAGTTCAGAACAGAAAATGAAATTCCTCGTACTCGTCTCTGCTTCCGTCGCTCTCGTCGTCGCCGTTCTCGTTCTCAATCCCGACCACCGTAACACTCCTGCTCCCACTCTTTCAATTTTCACCATTTTTTTTCTTTAATTTTCAGTTTTAATACTTGAATTTTATTGCAGAGTGGCGGTGGAGTTTGTGGAGGTCTCCGGTGGCGGACCTGGTGGTGAGAAATGCCAAGATATACACGAGCGACGAGTCTCTCCCTTTCGCCGATTCCATGGCTGTTCGCAACGGAAGGGTTCTTCGTCTTGGCAACTACTCCTCCGTCCAGGTTCACCATGTTTCACAATTTTTTTTTTTTTAAATTTTAATTTTTACAAATTTTGCAAAACAAATAATATAAAATAGTCTAATTTATGGTGAGAGGATTCGAACTTAGGTGCAATAGGGCGAACAGCTTGATTGATATTATTGTTGTTATTTTTTACCACTTCATTCTTTTTGTTCAATTTCATAACAACAATGCTACTTAGACATAAAGCCGACCACATTGTTGAGCACCGGTCTAAATTTAGTACAGGTGGGGACCACTGCTGTACGGCAATGTGGTCGTATGTCTAAGTAGCATTTAGGTATTGTATTTTTTATGGCCTTTTATTAACTACTTATATTGCAAATCCCATAACCTTTTTCTTTACATTATATGAGCTTAGTTTCTAAACAAAAGTACCAAGTTCAGTGAGTTTTGAATATAACCTTCTCAGATGCAGGATATAGTTGGATATTGGACTAAGGAGCTCGATCTTATGGGAAAAATTGTCGTCCCTGGATTTATTGATTCTCACGTCCATCTCATTTTCGGTGGACTCCAGGTACGGCAGAAGTGTCAAATTTAAAATTGAGTTTGGTCTGAGTGTTATGTGCTCCTTTTTTCCTTGAGAAATACTCTCTGTAAGGAAACCTTTGTGTTTTTTGTTTTTGAGAAGAAACATGCTTTATTACAACCAAAAGTTATGTACAAAGATGTGGATGTGACATCCACATACAACTTAAAATAAGAAACTATACAGTAAAGTGGGCAAGTAATCCGCCATAAATAGTAGAGAAAAGGACATTAATTAAAAAAAGCACATCTAGCTTAAGAAACAAGTGATTTTGTGACTCTACTTGTCTTACGCTTGTATTTTCCCTTCCTAATGGGAAATGTAAAGTTCTGTGTGCTTGGGTCCAATGCATATATTGTTTGTGTTTTTAGTTTCTACTTACGCAATCTAAATATGCAAAACCACTATTTAAACTCAATTGAAAGCATAAGCCTTGAAAAATTGAGCATTCAAGAGGCTAGAATTCCTTTCATTATGTATCTTCCATTCAAAACATGTTGTAGTGTTTGTTATTGGAACTTTTTACTTCTCTCAGGTTTGTGAATTGATTTATTGGATATTCCACTGTGTTAGCGTGCGTGTGCGTTCATTTATGTGAAAGTTTAAACATATCTATAAACTATATTGTCTGGAACTTTCTTTCAACAACTTCTATCCTTCACGAGTCTTCAAACTGTGTTTTCCAACTATGCTTTTCCCATAATTTTTGTAATATAAACTTTGTACAATAACCAAATGATTTCTTATTTGTCTATTTTCCTTCTTATTCAAGTTTCTGTATGTGCATTTGAAATGTTGCCAATGGACAACAGATGGGGCGCGTGGAACTACGAGGCATAAGTCAAAAAGAGGAATTTCTGAAGAGGGTCAAAGAAGCAGTGAGAAGTCAGTTCCCTGCCTTTTATGCTGTGTTGTTTTTTGTCTTTTTAAAATAGTATAATGTTTTTCAAATTGCCTAGAATCTTGCGAAACCTCATCGTTGATAGAATAAAAAATGAAAAAATCAGACGCAAAACAAGGTTCTTGGATTTTGGGTGGTGGATGGAACAATGATTTTTGGGGAGGGGAATTTCCAGCGGCTTCTTGGATTGACAATATTACACCTTACAATCCTGTAAGTCTTATAAATAAAAGTTTGGTGCTTTGATAGTTATCATAGTAGGTGTTTTAATGTCATTTGTATACCTCGTTGACAGGTTTGGCTATCAAGGATGGATGGCCATATGGGCTTGGCTAATTCAGTGGCACTTAAGTTAGCTGGCATTACAAATTCATCAGAAGATCCAATTGGTGGAACTATTATGAAAACAACCAGCGGAGGTATTATTTAACTTCCTTTTTTTTATGTCTTAGATGCTTTCAGTTGGGCCATCCTGAATCTTTGCAATTCCTTGGATATACCAATAGGCAAGGGAAACGGCATACAATTCTTTCAATATTTAGGGCGTTGGGTATTTGTTGACATGACACTTGTGATACTGCTGTACCAATAGTATCCTTGACATATTCGACAAAAGTTCAAATTTTTTAACACAATCAAATCATTTTCATCTATTTTCAGTATCCTTAGATCTTTAGATAAGTAACATCTAGAGTGATAAGTTACTTATGTTCCAGCTCATTGTTCTGCAGAACCTACTGGACTGTTGATTGATTCAGCAATGAAGCTTCTCCTTCCGTCCATTCCAGAGGTATCAGTAGAGGAGCGGAGGGAAGCTATGCTTAGAGCCAGCAATCATGCCTTGATGAGGGGTGTAACAACAGTTGTTGATTTTGGTAGATACTTTCCTGGGGCATCAGTAAAGCAATCCTGGGAAGATTTTTCAGGTTTCTGTTAAGTTTCTTAAGGGTTTATTTGCATGTCCTTTGAGTCGAAACATTATTATTCTAGTAAGTCGGTTCACATGACTTTTTGGTCATGTAAAGGAATCGCTATCAACATTAACATACTGACAACAAAAGTTTAATGCAGTTCTTAAGGTGATATTGTAAAAATGATTAGTGTTCAGTCAGACGACTGTTTACAACTCTATTACATCCATGGAACATCAACATGCTATTTTTTTTTTTGGCCATATATATTAAGATTTTAATTAGTCATGCTGCTTCAGATGCTTGTTTACTTGTTTTCTCATTTGGTTACTTTTGGCAGATGTTTACCAATGGGCTGATTCTTCAGGGAAGATGGTGATCAGGGTCTGCTTATTTTTTCCCTTGGAGACTTGGTCACGGTTACATGTATGACTTCTTATCGGTTACTTCTTTGGGGTCTAATCTTACGTAATAATTTATTTTTGAAATGAAGTCTCTTGACATTTGGTTACTTTTGAAATGAAGTCTCTTGACATTTGTTTGACCACTAGGAGATGTCACTATGGGGAATTTTGCATTGGACAACTTACTTTCTAGAATATTTGTTTTTTATATCCAACCAACCTAGTTATTAACTTCACTGAATGTTTTAATTTTTGTGTCGTTTATTGTCTGTCTTAGAGTTTTGTTTTCCTTTTCAGCACCTTGTTAACAAAGTTGGACGTACTCTGAGCCAATGGATTTACTTGGGCGGTGTTAAAGCTTTTGCTGATGGCTCACTGGGTTCAAATAGTGCACTGTTTTATGAGGTGAAGACCTCGGTACTTTTGCATCTTCACTTCTTTTAGTAAATTTAGCATATAAATTTGAAATCCGTTGACTTTGGCCACTTCCATTTATTTTTTATATATTGTCTTTGTCTCATATTTATTCTTCTTTCTCATGCTATTGCTGTTAAGGCAGGGGAAATGTTGTTAGGAAGATAAGAATTCGTTGTAGTGAGCTTATCTAATTCACCTCATACCCTTGCATCATCATATCAAGCAACTTTTTTTATTTCCACATTCAATATATTATCTTCTTGATAGATTTCTTTTAAATTCTGTAGCCATATGCTGATGAGCCTCATAATTACGGCTTGCAAGTGACGGATAATGAAAGTCTCTTCAACCTGACCTTGGCTTCAGATAAAGTTGGCCTGCAGGTGTGGTCTCATCTCTTTTGAAATGTCTCAACTCTCTACAAGATGTAAATGAAATCGTACTTCTAAAATTTGTTTTATGTTGTGTTCAGGTTGCTATTCATGCTATAGGTGATAAAGCAAATGATTTGATCCTTAACATGTATGAGTCAGTGTTTTCAACAAATGGAGTAAGGGATCGAAGATTCAGGGTAAAAATATTTTCTCTGAACGTTGATTGTTCAAATGTAGCATATGCTTCGCAAACTTTTTCCTTTTCAAAATTTTATTATGTCTTGCTTGACTGGAGAAAAAATTGCTTTCAGATTGAGCATGTCCAACATCTAGCACCTGAGACACCAGCCCGATTTGGTGAACTCGGGATTGTTGCTTCAGTACAGGTTTGATCACACTATTATCCTTTGTATGCTGTGGGATCACATGTTACTGTAATTTCACATTGACATTTGCATCACTTTCTGGTTTAAAGAGTAATCTACTTAATAAAATAGTTTTTTGAAAAAAGGTCTTGAGTGGATGAGTTCCATTTTCTTCTTTCATTTTATTGCTATTTTTTGCCCCTTTGGTCTTAATAGTTTTCAAACCTTTGAGTGATTATCGTTACTCCGTTGTTGCTGTGAATAAGTTTCATTCTAAAACTCAAACTTCAATTCTCCACAGCCAGAGCACCTATTAGATGATGCTGAATCTGCGACAAAGAAACTTGGGATAGACAGGGCTCACAAGGGATCCTACTTATTCAAGTCACTCTTGGCTGGCAATGGACAATTGGCACTTGGTTCTGATTTTCCGGTAAGTGTAATGACTCTTGCAGATATATTTTTCACATGTACGTAATTATACGGGAGGCTCTCTGATGCACTTTATGTTTAGTGTGTGAAACTTTGTGTAGTTTTAGATTGTTGCTGTTCTTGCAGGTCTCGGATATTAATCCTTTAGGTGGTATTAAGACAGCAATGAAAAGGATTCCCCCTGGTTGGGATACTGCATGGATTCCCACTGAAAGACTTTCTCTGAATGAGGCATTGAAGGGGTATGCGACACTGAATCATTTGATCCTTTAGATTTCATTATTTGTTGACACAATTTCCTTAAGACTGCTATTTAGGTTATTCGTGTTTCTTCTTGATCGGTGTCCCAGACCAGAGTCACTAAGAATGTGTCATCCAACCGATCAACGTTGTTTTGTACCATCTCTCATACTTGCCGCTGTATTATAGTTCCACCTGATACATTAACAATCATGACAGGTACACTATTTCAGCAGCTCGTGCATGCTTTCTTGACAGTGATTTGGGATCTCTGTCGCTCGGAAAACTGGCAGACTTTGTCATACTGTCTACGGATTCGTGGGATGATGCTGTAGCTGAAGAATCTGCATCAGTTGAAGCAACATATGTTGGTGGCGTACAGGCCTATCCTTAAAAGCGCCAACATTTTAGGTCGTAAGTGTGCAGAAGATATAGTTTGTGAAGGACAACAGGTGTTTGCAAAGTATGGTGCGATTAAAGATATGCATTTGTTTACCAAGTAGTCATTAATTTAGTGACATTTATCTTTCTAATATATTGAAAGATACCAAGTTCAACACTCTCCACTCCCATTTTCGACATGTGATATTTTAAACTACTGTAGTCTGGTGAGAAGGATGCGAACTGGATTGTAAAAAGGCAGACGCATTACTTGGCCAATTGGCCTAACCCACATCTACCACATCTCTATTGCGGAAAAAAAGGTGATTCTATTGCCATCCCGAATTCATTAAAGGAAAATTGGGCTTACTAGACTTTTCACAAATACACCAATTATCTCTGCTCTCAAAATGCAATTTCTATTAGTCATCTTTAACGAAAATGCCTTTCATATTGTGTCAATACTTTAATCAATATTGTGTCGATAAGATATTAACTTGAGAATATTTTCATCAAAGACGTCAAGTAGAGGTTGCATATTGAGTGGAGAGTTATTTTTGTTGTTGGAAGATGTTGTAGAAAAATTGATGATACGCCTTAACCTAATTTTGATGGGGGATGGTTGAAGCAATCCGTCATATGTTAGAAATATTCTTGGTAACAACTATGAGCTATGGTAGTGCTTCATGTACGTTATTGGTGACAACAGTAGAATAAAATAAAAAGAAATAGATAAAAATAACCTATTTTCTTAATTTTGGGACTAATATATGACAAACCGGCAAAATGTACGACATCGGAGTTCGTAAGGCATCTATTATCTGCTTGTAATACGTTAACATGTACTCTTTTGTAGATGTAAATTCATGTATATAACATGCTATTTCTATTTTGATTGAGTAACAAAATGTTACTTTATTTGTGGTTTTGTAATAATAGATTTTATGTATCCTCACTAGTCGGTTAGGAGAGAAACTTAAGGTCGCTTAGTAACTATTTGGATTTCAGTTTTTAGTTAAACGGTATCATGCATTTACTCCCAAATGAGAAATATTCTCTTATGACTTATAAATCGGTAACACCACGTGACAAATATCAATTAAACGTATACTGTATTCTTTGAAAACAGGACAATTGTCTATTGCACCGGCGGTACGATTCACTTTTATCCAAAGTAGAAAGAAAAAATGTTTCCTCATCCCACCGACACAATAATTTAGCCTCTACTTTTCCACTCACAAAACAAAGCACGACCATCAATTTTCTCATAATTATTGAGCGTGTGTGGTCCACTGAATTATTGACCAAGACAATATCTAGTCGTCCAGCTCACAAAAGTGAAGTTCATAAGAGTTTAAGCTTCAGTTTCCATCACAAAACTCTTCTCTAAGATTACTAGTTTCCAGAAAGAAGGAAAAAAATGGCAGGAGCTTTGATTGGAGAGGCTTTTCTCTCTGCTTCCATCCAGGTGATGTGCGACAATCAATATTGTGTCGATAAGATATTAACTTGAGAATATTTTCGTTAAAGAGGCTAAGTAGAGGTTGCATATTGAGTGGAGAGTTATTTTTGTTGTTGGAAGATGTTGTGGACAAATTGATGATACGCCTTAACCTAATTTCGATGGAGGATGGTTGGAGCAGTACGTTATATGTTAGAAATATTCTTGGTAACGACTCTGAGCCATGATAATGCTTCATGTACATTATTCGTGACAACAGTAGAATAGAATAAAGAGAAATAGATCAAAAATAACCCATTTTCTTAATCTTGGGACTAAAATATAACAAATTGACAAAATGTACGACAACGAAGTTTGTAAGGCATCTATTATCTGCTTGTAATACTTTAACATGTACTCTTTTGTGAATGTAAATTCATGTATATAACATGCTATTTCTACTTTGAGTGAGTAACAATATGTTTTTATTTGTGGTTCAGTAATAATAGATTTTATGTTAGATCCTAACTAGTTGGTAAGGAGATTAACTTAAGGTCGCTTAATAACTATTTGGATTTCAATTTTTAGTTAAACGATATCATGCAATCACTTCATAACAAAAGAAATTCTCTTATAACTTATAAATTGATAATACCACGTAACAAATATCAATTAGACGTATTTTGTATTGCTTGAAAACAGGACAATCGTATATTGCACCGGCGGTACGATTACTTTATCCAAAGTAGAAAGAGAAAACGATTCCTCATCCCACCGACCCAATTTTTTACCCTCTACTTTTCCACTCACAAAACAATTATTGACGTGTTTCGTCCACTGAGTTATTGACCAAGACAATATCTAGTCGTCCCGCTCACAAAAGTGAAGTTCATAAGAGTTTAAGCTTCAGTTTCCGTCACAAAACTCTTCTCTCAGATTACTAGTTTCCAGAAAGAAAGAAGAAAATGGCAGGAGCTTTGATTGGAGAGGCTTTCCTCTCTGCTTCCATCCAGACGATGTGCGATAAGATTGGTTCCGGCGAGTTCTTGGATCTGTTTCGGGGGAAAAAGCTTGATCTTTCGCTCTTGGAGAACCTGAAGCTGACGTTGTTGACCCTTCGTGCAGTGCTCAATGATGCAGAGGAGAAGCAGATTGTCAACCCTGCTGTGGGAAGCTGGCTCGACGAGCTCAAACATGCTGTCTTTGATGCGGAGGATCTACTTGATGAGATCGATGCTGAAGCTTTGCGCTCCAAGGTGGAAGCTGAATATCCAACTAAGAAACCCCAGGTGTGGAACTTCCTATCTACCTCTCTTAATCCTTTTTATTCAAAAGGTTATTCAAAAGGCATGAATGGTAGGATACAAGAGTTATTCAAAAGGTTAGAACACCTCGCAAAACAAATTAAGCTCCTTGGTCTTATAGGAGGTGTTAAGGGGAAAATTTCTCGAAGAGCTCCCACAACATTCTTGGTTGAGCATGAATTTTGTCCTTGTGGTAGGGTTGGAGATCAAGACAAGTTGAAAACAACGTTGCTATCTGATTATGCGAGTAGCAGCGACGTATCAGTAATCCCCATATTGGGAATGGGCGGGGTTGGTAAGACAACCCTTGCTCAGGTCCTGTACAACGACGACACAATAAAAGAGCATTTTGATGTTACCGCTTGGGCATGTGTTTCCGAAGATTTTGATGCTATGAGGGTAACTAAAACCCTTATTGAATCAATTAGCTCAAAACCTTGCAGTCTTCCAGATAGCTTGCTTCAAGTTGAACTAAGGGAACAAGTGAGGGGGAAAAAGTTCCTATTTGTGTTGGACGACCTTTGGAATGACACGAAGAGTGATTGGGGTCTTGTACGGGTTCCTTTTACTTATGGGGCGAGGGGAAGTAAGGTCATTGTAACAACGAGAAACGAAAGTGTTGCATCCCTAGTGCGCACCGTGCCTATTCCTATTCACGACTTGAAACCTTTGTCGGTTGAAGATTGTTGGTTGTTACTCGCAAAACATGCATTTGGAAATAAAAATCCTAGTGCGCATCCAGACTTGGAAGATATTGGTAAGCAAATTGCACGCAAGTGCAATGGTCTTCCTTTAGCTGCAAAAGCGCTTGGGGGTCTCTTAGGTTGTAATGTGGATTACGAGGAATGGAGTCACATATTGAACAACAAACTTTGGGAGAAACTGCATGATGAGGGTGTTCTTCCATCATTAAGATTGAGTTACCATTATCTCCCTACTTATTTGAAACAATGCTTTGCTTATTTCTCAATTTTCCCAAAGGACTGTGAATTTGAAAAGGAAAATATAATTCAACTTTGGATGGCACTGGGTTTAATTCCAGAAGCTAAGAGTGGTGAAGGATTGGAAGAGGTCGGCAAGAGATACTTTGATGAACTATTGTCACGATCACTACTTCAAAGATCATTAACTAGGAAATCAAGTTTCACAATGCATGATCTCATTAACGACTTGGCTATGTCTGTGTCTGGAAAATTTTGTTTTAGGTTGGATGAGGGAGAGCCACATGATCCTAAACGAGTTCGGCATTTGTCATATATGAGAGGAAGATTTGATACTGCTGCAAAGTTTAAGCCATTGGACGAAATTAAGTGTTTGCGCACCCTATTTCCCATGTCTTTAAGACCATACAAGTGGTGGGATAAGAACTATGTAAGTGTTAAGGTTCTAGAGGACTTGTTACCAGTACTAAAATGTTTAAGGGTGTTGTCACTGTCAAGATATAAAAATATCACTCGAATACCTGATAGCATTGGTAAACACTTGCACTTGCGCTACATTGATTTCTCTTACACTGCAATTGAAAGGTTACCAGATACGGTGTGTACTCTCTACAATTTGCAAACTCTATTGTTGTGCGGTTGTTCCTCACTTGTTGAATTGCCTGCAGACATGAGAAAATTGATAAATTTGCGTCACCTTGATATTGGTGGAACTTGTGTAAAAGAGATGCCGGTACAAATGGGTAGTTTAAAAAGTTTGAGAACATTGACTGTTTTTGTGTTGGGGAAATCTACTGGGTCAAGTGGCATTGGAGAATTGGGGCAATTGTCGCACCTTCGAGGAAAATTATCTATCTTGAATTTGCAAAATGTAGTCAATTCTATGGATGCCTTGGGGGCCAATTTGAAGGATAAGAGAGATCTCAACGAAGTAGAGTTGGCATGGGGTCGTGAGGAAGTAGATGATTCCATAAAAGAGAGACACGTACTTGAAAGCCTACAACCTTCTATAAATCTGGTGAAGCTGACCATCAGATTTTATGGTGGAACCAGCTTTCCGGATTGGTTGGGAGACTCTTCCTTCTCCAACATACAAGTCATGCATCTCACTTATTGTAGTACTTGTTTGTGGTTGCCACCAGTTGGGCGGTTACCCGCTCTCAAAGAGCTCTATATAGGAGGGATGGAATCTGTCAAGAGTATTGGTGTTGAGTTCTACAGGGGTAATGGAGCTTCTTTAATTCAGCCATTTCAATCTCTCAAGAAGCTAGAGTTCATAGGGATGCCGGACTGGGAGGAATGGCTACCTTGTCCAGGCAGAGGTCAATCTCTAGACTTTCCTCGTCTCGAGGAGCTGACTTTAGAGAATTGTCCGAAGCTGAGGGGAAACTTGCCCGATCATCTTCCTTGCTTGAGAAAACTTTATGTGTCCGACTGCGGGGTTCTACATGAAAGGTCTCTCATCGTTAACACGGAGTCCTTGCGACAATCTCTTCAAAAACTGAAGATAATTAGATGTCCTGGTCTCTCGTCGTTACTGGAGACGGAGTCGCTCTCCTCGCTTGCCAAACTTGAGATTCAATTTTTTAGTCGCAGAGAGTGCTTGCGGCCGCACTTGAGCAATTGTCTTCAAGATTTGACTCTGTATAACTGCGCATCGCTCTTGTCGTTCCCGAGAAATGGTCTACCCACTTCGTTGACACGTGTTAGTATACACCATTGCGGGAGATTAGAATTCCTATCTCATGAGATGATGGCCAAATTGACATCCCTTCAACAATTGGATTTGTGGGACAGCTGTGATTCACTGAGGTCCTTCCCGCTGGGCGTTTTCCCCAAACTTTCAATTCTTAGTATCGGCAGAATTAAAAATCTAGAATCCCTTTCCATTGGTGACAATCTCACTCATCTCAACTTTCTCGGTATCTATGGTTGTCCAAATCTGGTCTCTTTTCCCCACGGGGTATTGCCCACTCCCAAACTGGCTTGTTTTAGAGTCCATGGATGCGAGAATTTGAAGTTATTGCCCGACCGATTACACACCCTCACAGCCCTTCGAGATTTGGATATAGGCAAACTTCCAAATGTTGAGTCATTTGCAGAAGGGGGTTTGCCTCCCAACCTACAATCATTTGCAATCGGTGGTTGTGAGAAACTGAAGCCTTCAGTGGAGTACTGGGGTTTGCAACGACTTGTCTCCCTTCGAAAATTTTTTATCGGGAGAAGCGAGGATGTGTTGGAGACGTTGCTCAAGGAACAGCTGCTCCCTACCACTCTTCCCGAACTCCATATCGGTGGGATGAAAAGTCTGAAATCTTTGGAGGGACTTCAACACCTCACTTGTCTTCAAGAGCTCGGCTTGAAAACGTGTGATAGTCTCAAATTCCTGCCAAAAGAGGGTCTTCCGGCATCGCTCTCTTTCCTGAGCATCCAGAATTGCCCTTCTCTGACGAAGAGGTGTCAGCAGAAGACGGGAGAAGAGTGGAGCAAGATAGCTCACATTCCTTGCATCGAGATAGGCGACTGGACAGGACGGAACAACAGTGTCATCATTTGAGATCTCAGGTCAAAGTGAGGTACGTACATGGCACCATTTTCATTCCATAGCCAAGATTCAGATTCTGTAGTAGTTTCATCTCAAATAAAATGTGAAGGCATTATTCCAAAGGCTTTTGTAAATATGTTACATCTATCTTTAGGTTTATGTATTAGTCAAATGTTAACCGTGAAATTCAACTATGCTTTCAGGGCAGAATTATGTCACTGACGTGTTTGTCGGCTTTGCTAATCCAGATAGCAAACCTGGAATTGTAAAGATTGGATTATCTAAAGCCAATGATTTTAACGTCCATCAATTAATTGTCCATGAATGGTTCTCCTGCAGTGTGGCATGAATATGATTCTCCTTCAATTGGATAGGTAACCCTTGGAATGTTGTTTTACTCATATACTGCTTTATTTTCAATACAACCAGCATATGCCTTCTCATCTTCTCTTCATGTTGCTGCCATCTTCGAGTGGGTGCAGATATGTTCTTTTTGTACATACAAAGCTGTTGCAGTGAGAACGGGTGACGATGACCACAAAACAAAAATGAAGGCCAGGTTTCTTTGGAGCACTGCCTGCATGCTTGCGCTTGTTGGAAGTCAGTACATTACGTTACTAGAGCAGGTGGGTAGTTGCTACACTACACATTTCACAGGAACGATATTTCATATGTTAAACACTGCAGATAACAAAAATTGAGATCCATTTCACTTTTGTTTCTTCAGAATTGTTTCTGAAAAGTTCATAAACATACTTTTTTCCCTTTCTAAGTGTGATAAAGAGAGATGGAGATAGGCAGAGAGACGTTGATTATATTCGTTAATATAAAGAAAAAGTCCACTTGTTAACGTGTGCGTAATAAAGTGAATAGCTCATGTATATGTTGATGCTAACTCAATCTATTTATTGGTTGGAATTATTTAAGAAGCTGAACGAATTAGGTTTCATTTTAAGATCCATTTGCTTGGTTACTAAAGATCAATCAATCGTTTATAATTTCACCATAATTGAATTTAGGAGCATTCAGATATGTTGAGCTGGGGTATGAAAAAGGAAAGAACTTGTGTTGGCATCCTATCAAAACGGATATGAGAAGAAACAGGATTTTCACAACTTAATGTGGAAATGAAGTGGGAGAACACATTGATCTGAAGGTAAAGCGCTGTCTTCTTTCACTACATTAATTGTCCACAAACCTTCCATGAATTTTTGTTGCAATGTCCTCATACTCTCCTTAAAGAAAAAGATCCTGCACTTTTATTTTTATCTGAAATTGTGCCTATTGTCACAGCCTATGAGCATCTTATTCTCGGGAAGTGATCCAAAGGAACTGAGAGATTACAGCATTTTTCTCTGCCATTGGGGATGTTATGAGCCGAAGAAACAAGGGAGATGGATGTCGAAAGCAAGGATGGTTCGCCACAAAAACTTATGGCTTCAAACGAAGTTTTAGTGACGTTTAAGATGCCCTCCATTTTTTTTTATAGGAAACCAGTGTGAACCAGTGTTGGTTCACCAAGAAAACGAGGGAAGAAGAAATCACTTGATGGAAGCAATGATATGAACTTGGATGCATCTCCAAAATCTGATGAGCAGGAAACTAAGAAAACAAAGCAGGAAGAGTTGGTGGAAATTTGTAATGGCAGCAGAGATGGTGCTGCTGCTATGAGAAATAAGAATGTCGATGCCAAGGAAGTCAGAAAGCATCTTAAAGTCGAGGATTGAGACTCAAGAGGTTGATTTTGGCAGCAGAGATGGTGGTGCTGTTGATTATAGATTTTTCTTTGTGAATTCATATTGATATTGTTGTTGGTTGGTTTTAGTTCTGTTTAAGAGGGCTTATGGTCTTGAGTTTTTGCAGGCAATGTGTGTTGGTTCACGTAGCAAATGAGAGAAGGAGAACGTCCTTGATCAGAAGATGTGAAGTACTCGGATGTAGCAAAGCAGGACGAGTTGATGGAAACTTGTAATGCAGCAGAGATGGTGGTGCTGCTGTGAATGAGAATGATGCCAAGGGCAAGGGCAAGGGCAAGGCTGTAAGAGCGTGTCGCAGGGTCAAGGAATGCCGCGTTGAGAGCAGAGAGATAGATCTTGAGCTTCCCCTACCTCAGGGCACCATTAGCTGCTGAGGATATGGAAAATGCTCTCCAGTTTTTGAAGTTCTGTGAAACATTTAGCGAGGTAATTCTTACTTTTGTTCGATTATATATTTGATTAAATGTTTTTCTAATCTTGTTTTAATTGATTTTATGCACCGCTTTTCTGTGCTAAAAACATTCCTGAACTTCCAAGTCACTTGAAATCTCTTCTTTTTTTTTTTTTTTTCTTGTTTCTTTTAACTCTAGTGTTTTTAAATTGAAAAGTCCCAAGCTGAATCTGTTCTTCAAGAACTATCTCGTCGAGGAAGTGGACGAAGTGGATGGCCTGGACAGTACTCCATTGTTCGATTTCATAGCTATATGCTCTTCTTCATACAGGAGTAAGAACTCTGCCTAGTGTATTATAGTTATGCATAAAGTACTTTAGTAAGCTGTAATGGTGAAAATAATTCATATGGTTTACGCCAACTTTATTTTCTCTTAGATCTCTATAGCAAGCAAGCACCAACTGCTCATGGTTCCAAGATTTGGAGAACCTGATCTCCGCATCCAGGGTCTCTGTGGTTGACCCCATTATGAAGGAGTTGCCTTCTGAGTGTTTTAGTGGAGGCGGGGATGGATATGATGCCTTAAGCTTCTCCCAAAATCTTAGGCTTTTGAATTTCCTCTGTGATGGGGCTCTTAATGCAAAGTAAGTAGAAGATACATAGTATGCAGATTATAACTTTGTAGTTGTCTGCTTACTCCGTTACGAGTGATGAGTTCTTTTCAGTCCCTTGTCCAGGACGCTGAGGGGATGGATTGAGGAGCAAAATAAAAGAGTTGTCCAACGTAAAAGGTTTGCTCTAGCAAAGAATAAGGTCATATGACAAGAAGGAAATCTTTGAGGCAAGCATCTTTCGGATCCAACATGGAGTTCTGTTTTTAACTAAATCGATCATATATGTGCAGGAGAGAGATCTTCCAAGCAAAGTTGCTGGAGGAGATGGCTAAGAAAACCACTGCAGATAATGGCAGTGCTGTCCCAATTTCAGAGTCGGACTCCATTGTTTCATTACTCTGACGTAAGGCTGCTCAAGCTCAGACGGAGGTGGTCGATGCTATGGCCATGATACCGGAAAGTAAGTTCCCATTTCTAACATCTTTATCCTTTCAATTACCCTTTTCGCTTTCTGTAATTGATGTTAAAACCATTGTTAATACTTAACACTTGAGATGTTTTTCCAAGTTTCCATGTTTTGGATGTTCATTAAAATCTGGTTAAACATGATTGTGCCAAAATTGTTTTGACTTATTTTATAGGCGATGGAATATGTGAGGCTGTTAGAATACAGCCTTATCTTGTCGATGCTGATGGACATTGCTTTTGGAAACCGAAAGGTGATTTTGGTGAAGATATATTGCTTCAAGGTTAGTTTCAACTGTTCTAAACAAAATGAGTTGATTTCCAGTTTTTGAGTTATTTCGATGTAATAATTTTTTTCCAAGTATTTTACAGATTTGGGAACCTGGGATG
This sequence comes from Pyrus communis, assembly GCF_041283825.1. Taxonomy (NCBI): domain Eukaryota; kingdom Viridiplantae; phylum Streptophyta; class Magnoliopsida; order Rosales; family Rosaceae; genus Pyrus; species Pyrus communis. The sequence continues at coordinate 2,199,228 of NC_142571.1, forward strand.
GGACTCCATCTGTTGAACAACAGTCCGTCTGCAGTGCTAAAGAGCCAATAGACAAATACCACTCTTCTCCGGCTCTAAAGTACGCAGACATACATGTCTTACATTGTTAATAATAATGTTCTGATATGGACAGTTCCCCTCCCTGCCAATCCCATTTTTTATGAACTGGTTGTTGATGCATCAACTGTTTGCTTGGCTTGCAGGGAAAAACAGGCCAAGAGGGAGCATAGGCATTCCAAAAACTTGCAGCTTTCCCAAACTTCTTTGGAAAGCAATAGCGAAAATGCGCAGGTTTCCCAGACTCTTGATAGCAATGGCAAAAAGGGGCAGGTTTCCCAAGCTCCTGAATGCAATCGAGAGAACATGGAGCTTGGTCCTGAGGTGAATTAAACTTTTTTAGCCCAGAAGACATTAAATTCCTTTTCTTTTTCGTAAATACATAGGAAGGGGTATACATGTGCGAGAAAATATGTATACATACAACTATACGAGTCGGCTGCCCAGGTTTCTGTATGCATTCCTACATGGGAAAGCTGTTTCCCAGTTCAGATTTCGCTCTCTACGAATCTGAAGGGGCGGCGGTCTTGAGAAACTGGCACAGCTGCCTCCGAGCAGAAAGAATTGAGGAAGAGTGGTCCTGATATGTTGGGATGAGCTTTGTCATAGTTATTTCTTAACAGCTTATGAAATTTTCATGTATCTTCATCTCTTGATATATGCTCCCAGTTTAACTTTCCAACTATTGCAAAGTGCCCTGGGTTTGGTCTTTTTGTGTTCGTTTGAGATTGCTTTTGCAGGAGTCATTTTTTTCGTTCATAAGCGTTTTTTAAAAACTGATTTTATTAGAGCTTTGGACTTGGTGGGGAGTGATTTAAGAAGAGCTATAAAAGTGTTTTCTAACAACTAGACACTTTTTGACTACGTTGAGTAGCAAAAGTTAAAAAATGTTCTATGGAGAATCACATGTGAGATGCTTTTTTAGAAAGCAGCATTGGAATTTTTAATAAAAATTTCATGCTTCATAAACTTTCCAACGTGCTTCTAATGAAAGCACTATTAGTCAAAACACGTCTATTCCAAATCAAACCCCTCCCCCTACCCCTCCCCCTCCCCCTCCCCCCACCCTGGTGGCCACGATGATTGTCGAGAGGTTGCTTCTTGAAGCACCAAAATATTTAAGTTATTGGCTCCGTTCTTAAGAGGTTGAAAAAAAGTCTCTTGGTCTTGGGAAAGAGTGAGTTGTTGGGAAATTGTGAGAGATGGTACAGATATATAGGTAGATTTTGCCAAACCTTATAAATTTTAGAGCACTATATATCTTTAATTTCGGTTTATTATTGGGGTCAAATATGGTTTGTATTGTGGTGTGGTTGTACATTGAATTTTGATTCCGCGAATACGATCATCCCCAAAATTTATTCAAACCAATAAATATACATAGTAGCTTCCTTAGCAATTTCTGATACCACTGATCTTCAGGTACGTAGCACTAAGTAATACCAAAAATGAATGTGAGATTAATATGAAAGATCTAACAGTTGTGAAAATCAAATCTAACAGCTAAAACACACGTAGCATTGAATGTTGCGTAGATTTTATTAAGATGCAACTAAAGACTATATTTCACGTACCTAACGGTGGGGGTCTAGGTATAAGATGCAAAAGAACATCTCACTTTAGTTGGAGAATGTAAAATACTCGAACTTATGACGATGAGCCTCTCACCTTATTGCTAATTGATTTTGGAATTAAAACGTCACCCGGCACTTCAAAAAGTCATCCTGCACTCCAAATTTATAAAAAATGTGCATGATGACATATTTGAAGTGCCAATAACAACACCAAAATGAAACGTGGACATTCCACAAAGAAGCAACATTTCCATTAAACCGAATGAAACGTCGTGGTGGTATGGAGATGAAATCAAATTCAGCAAATACATTGAAAAAACAGAGAGAATGTAATATTTTGAAGACATGTACTCTACCCTAGAGTAGACTGACCACTTCATATTGTATATGGGCTTATTAATTTCACCTAACCTTCATACACACGAAATAAATTATATGGTGGAAGCAATCAGTGAGCTTAACAGTTGAACTCATTGTAATCTATCTCCACATATGACCAGCTATCGCTTTGCTACCGATCTTTTTTCTTAAGTTCATACGCCGTCCCAAGGCAACAATCATATGCTACAGTACCTTGTCAGGAATGATCACCGAACTACGAACAATTATATATATCAAGAATCCGCGTGCACATCAATCGATGAGCTACTAGCAGGAGGTTTGCATGGAAAAAACCCTACCTCGTCAGTCAAAAATTCTCTCCCCAGTTGAGAACAGCAAAAATACTAAAGAACTAAAAATGCAGAGCAAACCCGGGATGAAGAACACCAATCTCCAGCTCTCTGGACTTGAGAGACTCGAATCAACACTTCTAGCGGCTTCAAGAAGTTTGCCGGTCAGATCAACTCCAATAATGCCAGCTAACGTACCAGCAGTGTTAGAAACTCCCATCACAATGCCTGCATATCTCGGGGCAACATCCATGTGATTTACTGCGAAACCAGCTCTCCCAAGCGCCAAGAAACCCAGAGCCACAGAAGAGCAGAGGACAGCTCCACCAGATGTTCTGAAAATGGGAATTGCCATCAGTGCAAGAGAAGCAACTATGAACCCTATGGTGTTCAAGAGCTTCCGCGTTCTGGTCACAGACAAGATTCTCTTTGTGACCAAGTGATCAGCAACCACCCCACCTATATTTGAGAAAACAAACATGTTGAGATACGGCAACATCTTAGAAGAACCCATTTCCTGAAGGCTAAGCTGGAGCCCCAATTCAAAGTATGTCGGCAGCCAGTTCATTAACACATATAAAGCGTAGTGGAATGTGAAATTATTAACCACGATTGCCCAAACTGGCAAACTGAGTAAAATTTTCTTCCATGGGATTTTCGCACTTCTGATGGAACTTCCTCCATTCTCTAGTTTCAGCTTTTCACTTCCGTTGATTGGCAACGCTGATTCGCCAAAACCAGCAGCTGTGGCTTTTGGATGTTCTGAGCGAGGTGGGTCACTGGCATACTTGAACCAAAGCAAAGACCACATGGCACCTAGTGCTGCCTCGACAAGAAAGACAGCCTGCGGACCTTTATACTTTACAAGGCTTGGAAGAAAAAGCATTCCTGCAGCTGCACCTAGGTACATACCAGAAGTCGTAAGAGAAACCGATCTGGATCTTTCATGCGGTGGAACCCACTGTGCTAAAACTGTGTGAATTGAGGGGAATATAAAACCTTGTGCAACACCAACAAGCAACCGAGCAACCACCATGACAAAGACTCGATTGGGGTCCAAAGGAACCAATGCACAAGTCGCTGACCATAATACAAAGGAAAGGAGAAGGACCTTCCTTCCTCCAATTTTCTGGGCTGCCCAGCCTCCAGGCACCTGTGAACAAGCATATCCATAATAGAATGTAGAAAGAATTGTGCCTTTACTTGCTTGATTCACCCCAACAGCATCAGCAGCAAAAGTGTATGCAATTGAAAACCCAACACGTTCTATATAGCAAACAGATGTGCAGATGAAGGTCAATATGACGACTAAATAACGCTTTGGAAATTTCATCGTCCCCATACCTCACCTTTTGTGACATTAACAAGTACTTTACATTGCCAAAATTGCCTTCAGAAGCTTTTCATATTTTCATTAAAAGAGTCAACTTTGTCAATGTTATCAACTGTAGCTATTATGTCTGCTGCTATCTTTAAGTGAGCTGACTTTTAACAGCTCACATTTCTTATAAAAGTGGTTCAGAAGAGGAAAGCAGCAACTTCAATAGTATCACAAATCAATGCTTAGATATGTTGATGTAATCTGCAGGAGGAAAAAGTGGGTTATAAGAAGAAAGCAGCAGCTCAGAAACAAACAACATAGCATACATAAAAAACCAAAAACGTTTACTGTACAAGGGCTTCCATGTTCCAAGAAAGTGAAGCTAGGCGATCGACTACTTGTTAGTCGAAATTTCAACAGAGCCCTCTTCATTTTTTATGGCATTTTCCAAATTTATAGAAACTGCCACTTCTACTAGTTCCATAATATATGCACGGATTCACACCCAAGGGATTCTTTTATTGTTCGGTGACCAATTTTTGTATAAAAAGAAAACATCAATGAATCAACAGCCTTTGCACTGAGAAATGTATTCGTTTACAGCCAAGGAAACAAACCCCAGCAAAATGGGCAATACATATACTTTAGTGCTTTGGTTTACTTATGTATTGCCGCCATTTATTCTATGTTAATTCCCAACTCTAACGTATTGTAATGCTATGTTTAATAACTGATTGGACTCTTTGTTTTTTTATTTATTTGGTTAACACTCTTTGTTTTCTTATCTACAAGCAAGTTCTACTATAAAAACGTGAATTTCCTTAAATAAGAGATAGGGTAATCAAACGTGGAAACTGAAGGCTAAACTGCCTCACAGTTGAAGCAATTCTGGACCCAATACAATTTAGTTGCAGATTCTAAAACATATCTAAAAAATGGTTAAGAGTGAAACAATACAGAGTCAGATATCTACACAAACTTAATGTGCTTAATCAATGAAAAGAAACAAGAAAAATGTCGAGAAAACCAACTTTAGGTTCCAAAATCAAAATCCTCAAACCCCTAAAAAACAAAAACAAAAACATAAAAAACAGATATGCAGAATCTTAAGAACCCGAAGAAGATCGGAAGGACGTTGACAAAAAAGAATTTGGAAGGACAGATCATATTCCAAAGTGAAACTTTCCCGAATCTGAAGTTGAAGACAAATCCTAGTTTGGTCTAAAAACTCCCAAAAAGCTCTAAATTGAAAATCCAAAGAATTTTCTTTCGGGTTCTTTCGTTCTCCCATTTGGGTCTACATTTTCCACTGGTGAGAAAACCCATTGGCCACTAAAAAGAACAAAAATTCTATGACGAGCGGGTTTTAATAAGGGGAAGAGATAAGGGGCTAATAGGATCCATTAGATTGAACCGAGCTGTGCAGTTTAAAATGAAACCAGGTCAACTGAAACGCATAAATCCAGAAGAAATCCAGCATTTTCCAAGCATTTCACAGTGCCCCAACCCAGATTCAAAACCTCTCTGTGTATTTCTACATCTTCAGCTATACAATCAAGTACAACAACACAATGTCCATTCAAAACAATAAATCATACAAAGATCAATTGAAAACAAAAGGTCCACTTGATGATAATCACAAAGCCACAGCACAGAAATAAGACAATAATTGAATCCATTAATCCGATTAATTTAGAAAATTAACTGAATCCCTAATTCTTAAATCCCAAAATTAAGATTCAAAAAAATAAAATTGAAATTAGATGGCGAGAAGAAGAGAAGTAGGGGGTGGTGAGGTCAGCGGTTCGGTGGAGTATTGAAATCTGAAGAAGTAGAAGAAGGAGGAGGAGGAGGAGGACTTACAGTTAGAGAGCACAGGAGAGGAGAGGAGAGGAGGGTGGAAACGCGGCGCCTGGATCCGTGGAGCGGCGGAAGCACTGCACTGTCGCTGCTGGGCAGATAAATTGGAAATTTGGACTCTTATGAGTATTTTTTTATTCTTTGGTTTTGTTTTTGGGTATGAAGATTATGTGTGCTGGCATAATTTTTTTATAATTTGGATTATTCTTCATAGTTGTAATTTTACCGTTAAATATTTGTTTGAAAAACAAAAATTTGTATCTAACGGTTATAAAATCATGAAGTATTATTAAGATTTAAAATATTGATACTAGTGAAATCGATATAAAATTCGTAGAAATATCCATCAATATGTCAAATATTAATCCCAATATCTATTGTTTTTTATAGAACTTATAGACAATATACGTCGATGCCTAAAAAATATGTGTCGGAGAAAATTTTAACTCATGAGTAAGGATGACAATAAAAAAACAAAAAAAAAAATGAAAAAAGAGAAAAGAAAAGGAGAGCAGGTGCACAGTGACCCTTGCTTCTCTCTCTTCTGCATCTTTCCACGTTCACATTGTACCAAACAGTCGCGAGCAACCGAACCGCCACCGGTGGCGCCATGGTTCCAACGGATGTCTGAATTTAAAAATAATTTTAAGTGTAAACTTCAAAGAAAAACAACATGGAAGCCCAAGCCACCTCCCCCACCTTTCCCTCCCCTCCCCTATACACCCCCTCCACCCTACGCTCCCTTCCCCATTCGTTCATCCCCACTTCTCATCGCCCCCAAATCCCCAGCCCAATCACTTCAGTGCCAATTTTTTTAATTTAAATTTGATTTTTTTTTTTAAAAAAAAAATAGGGCTTTTATTGTTGAGGTTCACGTAAAAAACAGTAAAATTTGTATTCATGTAATCATTGAATTGCCCGTAATTTTTTATTTAATTTTAATTAGAGAGTTAAAATTGTAATTTTATAGTAGTTTATGTTGCATCACATTTGCATTGCCATTGCCTTTCTTGAATTGATTGTAGCTTGTGGTTGTGGAAGCTTAGGGATCTGATGCAACATAAACGCAACAAGTGGCATGGGTTGATGAGAGTAATATTCTACAACTAGCAATTCATTTATTTTCAAACCGATTCATTTTACTTTTTCCATTGGCATGAAGTATTCCAATTTGTAGTTTTTTAATATCCGAAGTTTTTTTCGTATCAATTTCAATCTCAAACATTGATTTTTTCTACCAATTACATACATCCATTTGTTTGCTTTTTAAGGTCTCTGTTAACTTATAGCATGAGGAACCAAATGGAATAAATTTAGCAGGCCAAAGTTGCACCATATCATCAGTTAATTCCAAGAATTTTTCTTGAAACTACATCTAAGTATATTCTGAACCAAACTGCATTTGCATAATTGCATGTAATTAAGGTATACTGTAAACCAAGAAAAGCAAGATTACAATTCCTGTGGAGATACCACTGTGACTGTGTTGCCCAAAGGCGTCTATGCTACTACAAAATGACGACGGATCACTCACTTATACTGAGTATTATTTCCAACTACAAACAGAAGAACCATTATATTCTTTGGCCAGAGAAGATACCACTGTGGCTTCGTTTCAAAAACGTCCTCTGGAATCCATGTATCCCCCATATTTGGAAAAGTATTATAGGCATGCCCCTGCACTAAGTAGATATAGTCCTTCAACTTGTCAAACTATAGAGTAGTGATCCTTCCGTTATGTTCACTGTTAATGTGCTTGTGTGGCAGCACAATGAGACCCACGTTATGTTAAATGGGTGCCGAAAGGAATAAAAAAATTATGTATATAAGTTAGATTTTTATTATAAATATTCTACAAAAGAAACAAAAAATAAAAATAAAACATGATTGCCCCCTCCCATCTTTCATCTCCATATCTCCACAGAAATAAAACATGATTGCCATCACACACTGCAGACCTGCCCCCACTAAACCACCTTCGATCTTCATTATTCGGGTAGATGGGAACTCGGCATTACAGATATTGCTACTCCATTCCAGGGCTGGTCTTCAGATTTTGGAGGTCCTGTGCGGAACTCTAACAGGGACCTTATATGGTTTAAAATTTTGATTGCTACATTTCTTTTATATTTTATATATTTTTTATTATGGATTAAATTGATATAAAGAAAAAAACAACATGAAGCATAATGTGGTGGAATGCACCTGTCTGAAATCCTATGTTTTTTTTTTGTTTGAAACTCCTTAATTTTTAAATACAAAAAGCATGGAGTGATGGCTATGTAGTTATCGTATCACCGTACAAATACCATAATCATAACCATTAATGCTCTTTATTAGCATCTAGAGTTCATCTCACGAAAAATTTGTGTTAAACGAATCACTAGTTATGATATTGATGGCATCTTACAATGAAATATTATTTTTATTGCATTTTTGCTCACGCCCTAAAGCAAGAATTATTCTCATCACCCCCACCCCCCTTCCCTTTTCGGTTGGTTGCTGACACACCCCGACCGGAATCAAGGCATGTTGGCCGTCATGTGAGGGTGACGTAGCCATGTGCACAGTGCGGAAGCAAAAGTTAATAATAAAAGTACGAATAAATAAAAACCAAACTACTAAATAAACTAGTTAAAGTAACACACTAGTGTGATACTAAGTGGGATAAACATAATCAAAGCACAGAAAACCTAAGTGCAGTTCAGAAGAAAGAATACTAATTACACAACACCTAAAGGTGATCCTACATTTGTGATGTTCTGTCAGACCACCGTCAAGTCCTCGTGAACCACCAAAGCTGCTTCTAACTAGAACCTAGAGGGGTGCAAAACAGAAAGTGAGAGTAGGCAAAAACAAAGCTTTTCAAAATCATTTCATTATCAAAAGTTCTAACCCCTCGCCGTAAAACCTATATAGTTTCCCAGAAAATGAAATGAAATGTTTATATGTTTTAAATGCCATGCATAGTCTTTGCCTATTTTAATTATGCATTAGTAGTTGCATATATTTATGATTAGTGCTACAGACGCACAGGTAAGTGTCAGGTAAGTTTATAGATTATGATTGTGAATTAGTGGTTATGTGAGATGCATAGAGAGTTCATAACATGCACCCCCGGTGTTAGTGCTCCCGCCCAGAGCAGGGCACAGTCCTTCACGTGATGTTCACCTCCCGCACTACACGCTCATCTTGGATCCAAGTTAGGTGCACAGTCATGTCGTACATACCACTCTAGGTGGTTCCGACTCGTAGGTGACCCGTGATTATTCACATAGTCTTCACATGATCGTAGCACTTGAGCGTATTTATTTACACCCAGTCCTGTCGTACAGACCATTTTAGGTGGTTCCGACTCGTGTGCAAATATAGTTAGTGAGTTAGGGATTTGAGCTCTAGATTTAACCGTACAGGCCACGTTAGGTGACTCCGGCTGATATGTTACTTGCATTGATTGACATTACCTGGGTTACTTACATTTTATGTGGAGACATTCGACATGGCATATTTCTGAACATGTTTTCGATATATGTGTGGGATGTTACAATCCACCCCCCTTAGGGCCCCGACGTCCTCCTCGACACACACGCGGCCAAGGTGTGATCCTTATATGTATATTCCTATCTTTCTCTAACACGAAGCCTTTTGGGAGCTCACTGGCTTCGGGTTCTATGGGAACTCCGAAGTTAAGCGAGTTCGCGTGAGATCATTCCCAGGATGGGTGACCCATTGGGAAGTTCTCGTGTGAGTTCCTAAAAACAAAATCGTGAGGGCGTGGTCAGGGCCCAAAGCGGACAATATCGTGTTATGGTGGAGTCGAGCTTGGGATGTGGTGGGGGTCCGGGCTGGGATGTGACAGTTGCTGTTAGATTAGTTAAAAATTCGAGATTTGAGATTCGTGTCTTTAATGGTAGGTATGAGCAAAGTTGTATTATAATTTTCTTTTGATATATAGATGACTAAAGTCTTCAAATGGATGAAACTTATAATTTGATAATTTTAAACAGTGATCAAAAGAATAAACTAATCTTATTATTACATATATTCTATTAAATGGTATCATACAAGGAAGGGGCTTTTAAAGATTGTATTTTTAAACATTTACGCATTTTAATTTATTATGATATCACTAATTGCAGATTTATTCGCAAAAGTTATGTTATATAATGAAAGAAATGTTTTTTTTTTTTTTAACAAACAATGAAAGAAATTAAACTACAAGTATTAAAAAAAAAAGAAACAAATAGTCTAGCTTAAAAAAAGGCCCAAAATGGTTACCCAGACAATGCCCAATAGGAAAGAAAACCTAGCATAGCAGGAAAAAAAAATCAAAATTAATAAACATGAGCAAGTGTGTAGTCGAACCCGTTAACAAGTAAATGACAGTACCACCGGTTGACAACTCTGCCAAGAAAGCATTGTGATAATGTTCAGGTTTTTTTTTATCTATATATATAAAGGTTTTTAGAATTTGGGGGCCCCAAAAAATCGAGGGCCTTGTGCGGTCTCACACTTTGCACCCCCTCAGGGTCGGCCCTGCTTCATTCACCGCCAATTTGGGTTTGTTTGAGTTTTGAGAACCATATGCGGCGGGGCAAACTAATGGGGTTTATTTTCAGAGGGTTTGGGAGGAGCCGGGCAAAACAAAATTGAGAGAGATGGAATCAATTGGTGGCAATTGTGACAATCTTACTGTTGTGCAGAGAACTACGTTTTTAAGAATTAAAAGAGTATTCTTCATACATATTTATTATTCATAGAATACATTACTCAACTAAAATCCAAGTGAATTTCGAAATGAAGATATTTTTCATTTCGATTTCAATTTAAATATAAAATTTTAAATTGAAATAGTGAAAGTTTAAATTCAAATATTTTTTTTTGGTCAAGGGTTTTCAAATACTATTCTCTATTATTGTATTTGTGAGCCCTATATGCCAACCATGTAAACACCTCAAACGGAGAATTTGACAGTATTTAGAACAAAGGACTTATGCTCTACATTTTATTAAGTTAAAGGATTATATTTAATAAAATTTTAATTAAGGGATCAAAATTACAATTAACTTAAAGTTCAACGACTATAGCTACGATTAACTCTTTTTTAAAAGAAAAAAAAAAAGTATGATCCGATCAGAGATGCTCGGGAAAAAGGGGCGGGCCATGGGTTGGATGTAAAGATACAAAAGAAAAGGAATATTATCCAACAGATACTCCTAACTCAGCTAGGGTTTTTCCCAGCCCAAATATAATATAAATAGGCAGCTGTGATGCAGCCTAACAAATCTCTCTCTCGCCCTACTACTCGCACTCCTCGGCCGCCTCTCTTAACTCTCTCTCGCAAATCGCCATGGCCATCACCTTCTCAGATCTCTACACCGATGCCGGTCTCAAAGCCCTCGATGAGTTCCTCGCCGGCAAATCTTACATCTCCGGGTAACAATTTCTTATTCTTCTTCTTCTTTATTTTTCTGTATATTTCAATGGATTGCACTTTATTTTTGGTTAATAATTCACTGCTAATCCCAATCTCAGAGACAAGCTGACTTTGGATGACATCAAGGTCTACGCCGCCGTGTTGGAGAAGCCCGCCGGTTCTTTTGCCAATGTCAGCAAGTGGTACAACGCCGTTTCGTCCCAACTCGCTTCCACCTTCCCCGGCAAGGCTGCCGGAGTGAGAGTCAGCAGCGGCAAGGCTGAGGCTGCTGCACCCGCTCCCGCTGCCGCCGCTGGAGGCGATGACGATGACGATTTGGACCTCTTTGGCGACGAGACTGAGGAGGACAAGAAGGCCGAGGCGGAGTTGGCGGCAGCCAAAAAGGCGTCTACCAAGAAGAAGGAGAGTGGAAAATCCTCTGTTCTTTTGGATGTCAAGCCTTGGGACGATGAGACTGACATGAAGAAGCTCGAGGAGGCTGTTCGGAGTGTCGAGATGGAGGGTCTCTTCTGGGGCGCATCGAAATTGGTTTCCGTTGGTTACGGGATCAAGAAGTTGCAGATCATGCTCACCATTGTCGATGACCTTGTTTCCGTCGATGACCTCATCGAAGAGCAGCTTACTGTTGAGCCCCGCAATGAGTACATCCAGAGCTGCGACATTGTTGCCTTCAACAAAATTTAATCCTACTACTGCGGTGCACTACTCTTCGTTATCATATTTACTTGTTCGATTTGGATTTGTGGTAGCAATTTTCGCGAGTCAATCTACTTATGATCTTTACATGATGATATATGGTTTTAATTTGTGCTTCTAGTTGTTGGCTTGTGCTATTTTGAGTTTTGTAATCCTTAAGTTATACAGTTAATGTGGTGATTATAACATAATGCTTAATTGCTATCTAGATTTTTTTTTTCTTCGGCGAATAATTGCTCTAATTGTTTTCACTTTTCAATTGAATTCTTTATCCAATCAAGAGGAAGTTGGGATGGGAGAATCCGTGGTCTAATTAAATTGTATTTGTGAATTGTCGTGGAAAGTTATGAGATGATATATGCATCAAGTTTGATCGTTGCGCAAATTGTATCTTGAATCGCTTTGCTGTTACTCTTAGGTGTTTGTTAAATTGGGTCATAAGTAAAGATTAACTAGGTTTTTGTGGATTATGTTTTTAGTTCCTATGCAATATTCGGTCATCATGTAAGTTGGTTAGCAACGGATATCTCTTCTCTGCGTGGTCAAAAGACTCAAAACTAAGTATCATTCTTTCTATCCTCTCTCTCTCACGTGCTTTTTCTTAACATCGTGCTGCTGCCGTACTTTAGTTTTCGTTCATGTAATGTTAGGATGACGTAGAGTATTTGGATCTAACGGAAGATGTGACACAGAACCGAGCGCAATGACGTTCTAGGATTCATATAGCCGACCCTACTTAGTGGGATAAGGCTTTGTTGTTGTTGTTGTGGTGCCAGAATGCAATGAACTTGTATTTTCTGTCGTAGTGTGAGTTTATCATTTATCGAACATTTGCATCTTAGAAGTACTGTTTTCTTTTGTGAATTGTCCAATTGTGTGTAATATTTTTTTTTTACTTTAGTTTGAATCCAAGTCCTGTACGAGAAGTTGAGTCCTCAACATGATCTGTGTGAAAGAGGGATGTTGAAGAAATGAAACGAACGACGCTTGTAAACTAATGTTTAATGCACGTTGTATTTCAGTTGAAGTGCTTCGAACAGAAACAACAATCATTCGTAATGCAAACGTTAGTAAATAAAGTATTCATGGCGCGTTTACGTAACGGTAATGAAAATAGGAGGAATTGAATTGAGGATGAATTGAATTAAGGAGGAGTTGAAATGAGAAGTCAGAATTGGATTCCTGTTGAAGTTGTTTACTTAAATGTTTTGGAATTGGAATAGAATTTCAGAAAGCTGTTTACTAATTTAGCAGAATTGGAATATAAACTAGTATGATTACTAAAATGCTCTTGTTTCAAATCAAATATTTTATATACTTTAATGGGTTTATAAAGGATAGTCTTGGAAATAAAAAAAGTAAGTGAGGAAAGGAAACAAAAGTGTCATTCTGATTGTTCAAACAATCAGGAATTGAATTATCACCTATATCTAGGGAATCTAATTCCACCAATACAAGGAATTGAATTCCAAAATTTGTGTGGGCCCCACTGCTTTTTTTATTCCTTCATGTTTAGTAAATACTGAAGTACTCTGTAATTGGAATTCAATTCTACATTCTCATTCCGATTATGGATACGTAAACACGTCGTTAAATCCATGCTTTTTTGGGACGAAAAGAATGAAAAATTTCGAATTAAAACCATAGCTGTTATGGTTCGGTTAGGGAGATACCGAACATCTTCCAAAAACAGTTTCAGAACTTCTGTTCGGATGCGTACTACCGAACCTTCCCAAATGTGTGCAAGGAAAGATGACGAAGTTGTGTTTAAGGGTTTAAAGAGATTAGCGCACATTGTCGTCCCATGTAAGGGTATAATTTGAAGACAATTTCATTAATCTGCTGGGTGCGAAGAGAGATTATTTGGGTGTAAACATAAACTTCCTTTGTAATATGAATTAGAAATTAACTCAACGCTTTCATATGCTTTGTTATCGATTTATGAAATTTCGTGCTGATTCGAATTTTTTATATTATAAATCATTTTAAAGATTATCTTTTAAAAAAATCAATAAAATAAGGGATACTTAGTTATCGAATTGTGTAAATTAAAAAAAAAAAAAGAAAAGGATACTCGCCGGATCATTTTCATAGGATCCCGTGATCATGACCGTTTATCGTACATCGTGTAATCAGAAATAATTTTAAATTTAAATTTTAAAATTAAATATAAATAGTACCTAATGAAAACTGATTACATCATGTACGATGAACGGTCATGATCAAGGGATCCCATGATGGATCCGTTTCCTAAAAAAATCGTCAGATACAATAAAAATATTATCAATCATCTATTTATTTGCTACAGTTGTTTTCTAAATGACCTTATCTTAAGTTTGTGGTCCAATATCTTAGTTTATAAGACCTTTGATTGCACCCATATGTTTCAGGAAACTTCTTCTTTCCTATTGTATTACTTTAGAACCCTCTCCCTTTTTAATAATACTTTAAAAATAAACAATCTTAGTTTTAAATTAATTATTTTATCCATTATAATACGAAGGATTTTGATCGTAAACACGGAGATTCGTCAATTTGTCACAAAGAATTTTGGAGATGAACAATTATAAGAGTCAAGCTTTCCTCTGTGATTTATATCACCTTCCACTAATCTTATCCAAAACATATAAACTCGTTACAGTCTCATGAAACGTAGAGGGGCAGAAAACGATGAGCTCACAGCTCTTATCTTTCACACCTCTACACCCCATAACCAGCACCATAACGCCGCCACTTCCACCACCACCGCCACCAACTCCATCTCGTCTCGGCCCTCCAGTGTCAACCCCAAAATCACAAACCTTTCACACCCTTTCCCAACGAACCCACATTCCTTCTCATGTCTACAAGCACCCTGCAGCCATCCTCCTCGAGCTCTGCACTTCCGTGCAAGAACTCAACCAAATCATCCCCCTCATCATCAAGAACGGTCTCTACAACGAGCACTTGTTCCAGACCAAGCTTGTCAGCTTGTTCTGCAACTATGGCTGCCCCAATGAGGCCGCTCGGGTTTTCAACACCGTTGAGGACAAACTCGAGGTCTTTTACCACACTTTGCTCAAGGGGTATGCCAAGAACTCGTCTTTAGGTGACGCCTTTTCGTTCTTTTGTCGAATGAAGTATGATGGTGTTAAACCTGTTGTGTATAATTTTACATATTTGTTGAAAGTTTGTGGTGACAATGCTGATCTTAGGAGGGGAAAAGAGATTCATGGTGATCTAATTAGTAGTGGGTTTGCCTCAAATTTGTTTGCGATGACCGCGGTTGTGAATCTGTATGCGAAATGTAGGCAGGTTGATGAGGCATATAAGATGTTTGATAGAATGCCTGAGAGAGACTTGGTTTCTTGGAATACCATTGTTGCTGGTTATGCGCAAAATGGCTTGGCAAAGATAGCTATGGAGTTGGTTATACGGATGCAGGAGGAAGGTCAGAAGCCTGATCCGATCACGTTGGTCACCCTTTTGCCTGCTGTTGCAGATTTTGGGTCTTTGATAATTGGAAAATCAATTCATGCGTATGTTGTAAGAGCTGGTTTTGAATCGCATGTAAACCTTTCTACTGCTCTTGTAGACATGTATTCAAAATGTGGATCGGTGGGGACTGCTCGGTTGATTTTCAATAGGATGAAGCACAAGACTGTTGTTTCTTGGAATTCCATGATAGACGGGTACGTACAAAATGAGGACCCCAAGGAGGCAATGGAGGTTTTCCAGAAGATGTTGGATCAAGGCTTTGAACCAACAAATGTTACTATAATGGAAGCTTTGCATGCTTGTGCTGATTTGGGAGATCTTGAGCGAGGAATGTTCGTACATAAACTATTGGATCAGATGAAACTCGGATCTGATGTTTCGGTCATGAACTCTTTGATATCCATGTATTCGAAGTGTAAGAGAGTTGACATCGCTGCAAAAATATTTAACAAGTTGCAGGGTAAGACCCCAGTCTCATGGAATGCCATGATATTAGGTTATGCACAGAATGGGCGCGTCAGCGAGGCTTTAAGTCACTTTTGTGAGATGCATTCTCAAAATATAAAACCAGATTCATTTACAATGGTGAGCGTCATCCCTGCTCTCGCGGAGCTATCAGTTACACGACAGGCTAAGTGGATTCATGGACTTGTAATAAGAAAATGTTTTGACAAAAACGTTTTTGTGATGACTGCTCTTGTTGACATGTACGCAAAATGTGGAGCTGTGCACACTGCTAGAAAACTTTTTGACATGATGGATGAGCGGCATGTGACAACGTGGAACGCTATGATTGATGGATATGGAACAAATGGGCTCGGAAAATCTGCTGTGGATCTGTTCAATGAAATGAAAAAAGGAACAATAAAGCCGAATGATATAACGTTCCTATGTGTGATCTCTGCTTGCAGTCATTCGGGTTTAGTGGAAGAGGGTCTACAATACTTTGCAAGCATGAAAGAAGATTATGGGTTGGAGCCTGCAATGGATCACTACGGGGCCATGGTTGATCTCCTTGGTCGAGCTGGCCGGCTAAATGAGGCTTGGGATTTTATTCAAAATATGCCTATGGAGCCTGGTATTACTGTCTTCGGAGCCATGTTGGGGGCTTGCAGAATTCATAAAAATATAGAGTTGGGGGAAAAGGCAGCAGATAAGATATTTGAGTTAAATCCTGCGGATGGCGGGTATCATGTTTTGCTTGCTAACATATATCAAACAGCTTCGTTGTGGGACAAAGTGGCCAAAGTGCGAACGATGATGGAGAAGAAGGGGCTCCAGAAAACCCCGGGCTGCAGTTTAGTGGATTTGAAGAACGAGGTTCACACTTTCTATTCCGGGAGCACGAGCCATCCCCAATCCAAAAGAATCTATAGTTTTCTGGACACTCTGGGAGATGAGATCAAGGCAGCTGGTTATGTGCCGGACACCAATTCAATTCATGATGTGGAAGCTGATGTTAAGGAGCAGTTGCTCAATAGCCACAGTGAGAAGCTGGCTATTGCGTTTGGGCTCTTGAACACTACTCCTGGTGCAACCATACACATTCGGAAGAATTTACGAGTTTGCGGTGATTGCCATAACGCAACCAAGTACATTTCGCTTGTAACTAGACGGGAGATCATCGTGCGTGATATGCACCGGTTCCATCACTTCAAGAATGGAACATGTTCGTGTGGCGATTATTGGTGATTATATCTTTGTTCGATTTATATTTTTGGCAGTCGTGCACTCGCCACTGTCCTGTTGTTTTAACGGGCTAAATTGCCATCCCTGTCTGGACCGAAGAATTCTCCTGTTGCAGCCCTGGGGAACTTTCAGGGAACAAAATTAATAGATAAGGAAAACAGTAATGTTAAAAATGTTATCACAAAATACTATGTATCGGCATTCATCTCAACTCAGATTCTTTGAACACGAAGTACTGCGTAACTGTAAGGCCATACTTGTTACAAAACTATGTAGGCTATATTGCTCACTTATATTCTGCAATCTCAAAAACTCGGGCAGTTCCGTCAGTAGATACTGAAACAAGAAACTCTTGGTTGGCAGAAACGGAAAGAGACTGAATGGTTTCGGTATGGCCACTGAAGGTTCTAACACAATCACCAGAGCGACTATCCCAGACTCGAACCTTTCCATCCCCGCAACCTGTTGCTAGGTAATTTGATTGACCAAGCCACGTCAAGCATGTCACTCCATCCTGCCCACGAGTACGATTTTATTCATTAGACAGCAATTTGAAATTAACACGAAAACTGGCTGGAAGTAAACACGCTGGTAACAACTCGGAATATTGGAACTGGATAGGTAGGTATATATATATTGTACAAGAAGAAACTCCAACAGACCTCATGTTCACATGTAGCACGGGCCGACGAAGAAGGCAAATCCCAGATAACAAGCTTCTTATCCATACTTCCAGTTGCAGCCCATGGAGAGCTGCCATACCCAATTAAATTTATGAGTATAGTGAAAGTATACTACATGATTTAGAAACACATTGATTGCAATTGCAAAGATATATACGATACATATAGTTTCCTTGTACAGTCTTTCATAAATTCATAATGAAAACAGTTCAATTTGAATGTCTGAAAGGCTTGAATGTACCTTGGTGCAAGCCCGACGCATTCAACAGAATCGGAATGTGAAGATAGGGAACTAACAACCTGTTGTTGTGAAAAAGGAATTCTATTGAAAGCCTGATAACTAGTAGAGCGAAACCAAGGAACTAACCAATAAGCAATCGCAATGCAACAAAACTACATCACACCTTTCCGGTAGTTATGTTGACGATATGGATAGAGCCATCTTCAGAACCAGTATAAGCTAGAGTTGAATCAGAGCTTATTGCCAAACACGTTAATCCAGCAGTATGGTACGGGTGACCTAAAAGACAGAAAAAGTCAAAATTTCCAATACGAGGACAAACAAATACCGTTTCTGCGACAAATTCAAATAGACAAAACTGCTGGATATCAGAAACAACATCAGTTCAGTCTTTCACTTCGTGTTAACGTTACCAACTTTTAGCAAGATAAAACGGCACAACTCATTAGTATAGCATGACGGATTTGGTCTGCACAGTTTATGCATTGAAGCTCAAAACTCAGGATTAGCATGCCCAAATGCAAGGAATTAACTCGTGATACATAAGGAATGATAGATGCCAGCACCATGATAGAAAAGGTACTTTAGGTGAGTTAACTGAACGAACTAAATGAAAATGGAAATATAGAATTAAAAGAAATTCATCATGGGTAATCAAATTTGGTGAAAGGATGAAAAGATAGAGCTTCAGCCCAAGTTTCTGTATTGACACCTCATAAAATCTCAAATTTCTGCCCATATATTGTGTATATTGGCCAAAATTTTGGACCTTGTATCGAATGTCAGTCTTCTCGGATGTATTGCAACAAAACATCAGTGTCATCCTTATCATTGTTTGGTTTAGGGGGTTCTCTGCTCTGTCATATTACGGTTTCAAACCGGTAGCTTCTTAATGAACTTCGAACATTGCAACATCAACCGGTAGCTCCAAAAAATTGTGGGGAAAACTAAATAATCACGATCATTTGGATTCAAGGTTTCATACTACCTATTTCTATACTGATTTTTGCTCCAAAACTTCAACTAACTCGTAAGAGGAACAACATAGGAAAGTTATATAATAACTTGAAAAGATACCTTGTATGACATGAACGTTTTCACCACTTTTTGGATTCCATATTCTCAAAGTTGCATCAGCAGAACCAGTGCATATTGTTTTACCTTAAGCAAGCAGCAAAAGACATGAAACATATATCAATGGTGACAGTTAAAAAAACATCAACATGCTTTTTCAATCAGTTTAAATAGATGAAATTCATGATATAACAGTTTACGGAGTGAGAGAAGCAGACAGATTGAAGCACAAAGATGAATAATAGTTACCATCAGGGGTAAAATCACCACAACTCACGTTACTACCATGGCCTGAAAACATATTAAGATAGGAACCATTGTCAGCATTCCACATCCAGACCGTGCAGTCCTCTGAACCAGCCAGGACCAGATGCCCCCTAGGATGCCACCTGACCCACTGAGAAATCACATAGTCCATATTAAATTTCTAATAAAGTAAAGTACAATCACAGTAAGAAATAAAGCCTAAAAGTTTTACCTCGATGCCCCCTCCAGGACCTTCAAGAGTTTTTTTCAGAACTCCGTTCGCTACATCCCAAATTTGAATAATTCCATCCAAGCTTCCGGATGCAAGCAACAGCCCATCAGTACTAAATGATAAACTAGAAACAGAATCCTTATGACCTGCAGAGTAGTGTAGATGAAGTTAAACTAGCAAAGTGGGCATAAAATCCAATGAGCACATAGTTTGGTACTTTTAAGCTAGGTTTCTAATATAAAATTGGGTTCAGACAAATGCACACGAGCATGTAAAATATGCAGATATTCTCTCGTACACCTACCTTGGAGCTCAAAAGCATAATTTCCTACTCCAATTCTCCAAAGAAACCCTCTGTCATCTCCACCACCGGTTGCAACCAAAGTAGGATCTGTTGGGCTGCAGACAACTGTGTAAAGCTCACCTGTCCCAGAAAGGAAAGGAAAATGGTTGATACCCTAAATTTTCAAGCAATCCAAGAAATAGAATTGCCCGAGCTAAGCAGCAAAGCATCAAGCTAAAGCCAAAGCTAATACAGATTTTATTTCCTAACCAACCCAGGTGCAGATAAAACAAACATAACAGGTCATAAAGATTTCATTTCCTAACCCTAACACAAAAAGCAACAGTCAAGAACTCCGTCGAGGGGCAGAATAATCGACAGTTTCAAAATCAATGCAGCTAGAGAGTGAAATAAACATTAACCCTTGCATCTTATCTCAGTGATGCCTATAACAACCTTAAGAAAACCCCTTCAGTATAAGATTCTGAAATTCCTCCAGCATAGCAAGTTAATAATGATGCAAAAACATAAAACATTTCTGCCTAATGCTAACTATTTGCATCTTTTGCGGTTGAGTTCCACTCACTTCATCATTGGCAAAATATATAACTCTTGCAAGTACAAGGTAATAACTTGGTAGTCAAGTCACCATTGATTATTTCAACTTAATTGATTGTTAATAACACATAATGTCTGTAGCAGGTGAAATGCAAAAAGAAACACAGCAACTGAAACACTTACCATTATGGCCGGTGAACGTGTGCATGGAATCATCGTCATCAGGCTCATCTGAAACCACCATAAAACATACATACCATACCAAATCAATGTAATTAACTAAAGAGAAGAAACAAAACAAAACCCATTTCATACACTTTGAATTATTAGTGTCCGAGATGATATCAGTTCTAGTGAAGTAAGCATACCAACACTTTGATCATCTGCATCAGGAAGATCTGCAATCCACAAGAAATTAACAAAAATTTCAAATATTACTCTTTACACAAATATATATATATATATATATATAGAGAGAGAGAGAGAGAGAGAGAGAGAGAGAGAGAGAGGGTGAGGACCTTCGTCATCAACAGTGGATTCTCGGATTATGTCATCTTCATCAAGAAATATCTCCCCCTGGTCATCTTCTTCTTCATGAAAATCATGAGCTGGATTGCTCATCTTCGTCTCTAACACACAGACACAGAGAAGTTAAATTAGGCTTGAATTCTTACGAAATATATCACGGAGGAGGAGGAGGAGGTTGGTGGAGTTTGCGCCGACCTGTGCTCTGGGATGGCGGCGGCGGCGGCGGCGCAACAAGAGACACAGAGAAACAGAGAGAAAGTTGGACAAGGAAGAGTTGTGCGGCGTCGGAAGTGAATGTAATAGTGATCAGATGTTACATGGTCCATTATCTTTCTTTCTAACAGCCACTTGTTTACCGACACGTGTAAATAATATTTCCTTTTTAATTAACTTTTCACGTGTGGTTCCCATTTTTGCTGCGAGCTGAAGCAAAACCCCAATTTCAAATTTTAGGGTTTTGCAGAGAAATTAGGGTTTTGCAGAGGCATCTTCTTACTCTCTCTGTGTTGGTTGCAGAGATGCTCCCAGTGTTGAAGATCAAGTAAAATCCGCTATCTTCAACCATGTCATGGTCTGGGGTTTGTAAGAGAGCTCTTCCCCTCTCAACTTACCTCAAAAGCTCACACCTTTTCACTCTCCAGTCCAGGTAAATATTTCCATTGCTTCAAAGGACATGATTTCCGAACGCCATTTTTCTCCTTCTACACGCCCCTGTTTATTTCTGTCTCTTGATCCTCGATTGGCTTATTCAATCAAATGGCAAGGATTAAACAGGGGTTTACAGAAGCCGGAAAAAAAGTGTGCGGAAATCATTTCCCGGCTTAAAATTGCTGTTAGAGAATATAACTTTGTGAATGCCATGTGTGCTTTGTATCATGTTTTAATTTTTTGTGTTGAAATGATATGATGATCCAGATGCATACCCAATTGTAATTTCAATGGAGGTGGTAGTAGTATTATTGCATATCAGAGGCATTTCAGCTATGATAGTAAGAATATGTGGCGGCGATTTGAGTTAAGCTCGTTCAACAAGCGTGGTAGTCAGCTCTCACCATTTGCTTCTCAATCTCTGTTGAGAAGAATCCAGAGACCCTATTCTTCTCTGGCTGCCACGCAACGAAAATCACGCAAGATGCTTTACTACTTGATGGGTTTGGTTTTTGCAATGGTTGCAGCCAGTTATGCAGCTGTTCCTCTTTATAGAAGATTCTGCCAAGCTACAGGGTATGGAGGCACTATCCAACGCCGTGAGGTCTGATTCTGTTCGATTTTTCGGGCTGCAATATTGGTTTCTTTCATTCCGAATTTGTTTGATTTAACAATGATTTGCACCTTTGCTTTCTTTAGAGTGTTGAACAGAAGATTGCTCGGCATGCTAAGGATGGCACAGTCACAAATAGGTCCGCATTCTGCTTCTAAAGTGACAGAGCTTGTCTCTTCTTATGGTTGTGAAATTATCAAATCCTTAATTTTCATTTTACTTTTATGTTTTCCATGCCTATGGTATTCATAAATGAATGCTTTCTATGTCCTACTCCTACCCCTATCCCAATTACACAAGAGTTTCACTCGATTTCAGAAAACATTATGGAAACCTTTGTCTCTTATTCTTGAGTTGTAAATCAGAGTTTAATTAGTAGATTCAGCGGAATCTGAATGATGTTATTCTCCAAGATGTGTAATTTTTTACTTATATTGAATGAAGTTACCAACGTTTATATTCTCATATGACATCCTCTTGTAGGGAGATAGTGGTGCAGTTCAATGCTGATGTGGCTGATGGAATGCAATGGAAGTTTATTCCTACACAAAGAGAGGTTTTTTCTTTCACAATGTATTTATTTGTTTGCTACATCCATTATTATTCTTAACTACATATTTTTCAAAGCAAAGGGTCTCTCTACAATTTTGGTGCTTTACCGTAACGTTCTTGCCTTATTTCTGGAAGGTAAGGGTAAAGCCTGGAGAAAGTGCACTTGCTTTCTATACCGCTGAAAACCGAAGTTCAACTCCAATAGTTGGTGTCTCAACATATAATGTTACCCCTATGAAGGTACTGCCCGATAATGTTTCTTTGTGTTTATTCACGTGTCTTTAAATTCCATTTCTTGACTCTAGTATGAACATTGCCTCAATGTATTTCGTTGGGTTTTAATAAACCTCGACTATCTAGATCTCATGGAACAATTTGTAACCCGAGACAGGTGATAACACAAAATGCACTGTAGGATGAGCCTGAGATAGCTCTATACAGTGCCATGAAAGTTTCCATTTTCTTGGCTTTTGAAATACAGTTTATTATATTGATGTAATTTCTTGACAAAGAGAGTGGTATGAGGACAGTGAAGGAACAAATAGAATCATTGTATGAAATCAATGCCAGCCTAATGAAACATTTGAAAGATGCCTTGAAATAATATGCGTCGATATGGCCATAGAATTGAAAGCATATTTGTGTGCGGAGAATTTCTAGTCATGAGAAACATCTCGTGAAATCAAGAGCACTTATGACGAGGCAAGGGATCATTGGTTTGTGCCAGTTTCCATCGTTGACACAGCTTATGAAATCATGAGGAAGAAATTAGTTGGGTTGCGCTTGATTCTGGTAGGGGCTAGTGAGAAATCTCCTGGTCCAGATGGTTTTCCTATGACAGTTTTCCAAGAATGTGGGATGTGGTCAAGGGTGATTCTTGACTCTTTTCCAGGATTTCTTTTCGGGGTCGTTAATGCTTGCAATAATATGACCTATATTTGTTTGATTCCCGAGAAACCCCATCTTAGCAGCCCATCATCTTGGTTATAAGTTTGTATAAGATTGTGGCAAAGATGCTGGTACAATGTGATTTAGGTGTCGTCTGGTGTAAACATATGTTCACTTTATCTCGATTCCAAAATCATGCCTATTGTTTCAGTACTACATTTTTAAACAACCTTTCTAATCTAACAGCTTAAAAGCATGTTTCTAGGAGTTTCATGCACTTCACATCAGAATTTTTGGGTTCTGATAATTGTTCATTTCATTTTTCCTGTAAAGTATTGCTTAACTATGCTCTGGTTAGTGATAACGTAATGTTTCTTTTTCCCAGGCTGCAGTTTACTTCAATAAAATACAGTGCTTTTGCTTCGAGGAGCAGCGGCTTCTTCCGGGGGAGCAGATTGACATGCCTGTAAGTAGTGTGCTTTAAATTACTAATTGCTTAGAAGCAAAATTGCTGTACTGAAAGACATGTTACTTTTTCGCAGGTGTTCTTTTATATCGACCCCGAGTTTGAAACAGATCCAAGAATGGACGGTATCAATAACATAATTTTGTCCTATACATTTTTCAAGGTCTCAGAGGAATAAAGACGGTCTGCCATTTCAATAATTCCGAACGTGATTTGCATAAAGCTATAGAAACGACCAGACTCGAAGCGTCGAGGAAGAATATTTGGTGTTTTCTTTTCCATATTTATTGCAGATCATGTTCCTGCAGTAGGTTTCAATTTATGGATGAAAGAAATGTGAAGGAAGAGGTCTTGGTTTTGACAATAAAACTACATCGGTTATACTGTTTATACACTGAATTATTTGTTCATTCATTTGTTTCTTCAGTATACCTATGAGTTTGTCGATACATCTGCCCAGCAGCATACGCCTGCAATCAAGGTCTCTAGTCCGATTACCGCCTCCCCAAGTACAGCTTGTATGTGAAAAATTAAGAGCTCGTTTGGATGGGTTTTCAAAATGACTAAAAGCGCTTTTAAAGAAAATGTTTTTTTGTTCCAAAAGCACTTAAAAGTGCTTTCCATAAGAAGCGTCAATTATGTACTTATTCCAAGAAGCACATTAAGTGTTTTTTCAAAATTTACTTGCATTTTTACTAAGAATTGGTTCCAATAATATTTTCACCAAAAACGCTTTCAGTCATTTTAAAAACATATCAAAACGAGCTCTAAGTAGCAAAAAGTCTAATATAGGGTTGTCATCGTTTAAATGTTGATGAAGAGATATGAAGAAATTGAGGTTTCATCATAAAACTAATTTGCAATACGGAGATTTTTTACTTTTATAACCTCATAAGATGAATCGCCTTCCTTATAAAAGCATCTCCTTGCGGTAATGCCTATAATGACTTGCTAGTTCGAGTTGCAAGTTGAACTTCGAGATTCAACTAATTGAGATTTAGAAATCTCAACGGTTCACTCATGAAAAAAAAATGTACGGGTGAGCAAAGCTCCATACATAAACACAGAAATGACCAAATTAAACAACAGATACAACTCTCTCTCTCTCTCACTTCACCACCCACAGCAACTTAATTATGTTTTGCACCGTGAATGCCAAAATTAGCGTCAACAAACAAATAAAATCATCAACAAAATGCAATTAAAATAAACATATTTGATCGCGGCAAAGGACACATTAAATTCATGGCAGAGCTGAATGAGGAAAAAAGACTTGAAAGAACTACACCGGCAATTTCGGGTTTACAAGAAACACCGGATAAACGGCGACTGCAATCTTTAACTTTCAAAAGATGCAGCAAACAAGGTGAAAATGACTACATCCTGGCTTGCTAACCAAATACGATATTGAACCTGCGGATATCTAGTATCTGTACATACACCTCCGGAAACACAGACCAAAGGCGATTTAGTATTTGTAACCCGACAAACACAAGTCTTCTTGTAAGCTTGAGAACTATACACCCAGAGGACCCTAAAATTGGGATTGAGAGTTACTTCCACCACCAGAACTGTCTAAACAAGTATATTTTCCTCATCCGAGCATCGTATGCCATGAAGGCTCGCGCTTTGACAGGGTCAGCATTCAAATACTCAAATGCATACATCTGTTTAGCCTCTTCCAAACCATCAATCTCCATCACAGCCTCTAGTAGTTGAGAGGCGTCAATTGAGTATTTGCTTTGCTCCATTGCATCAGCCAAGCGACGAATGCTTGACGCCACAGCCATCATTGCATCCTGAAGGGCTTCTGAGCCACGAGGGCGTTTCGGAAGTTGTCTAAGTGGCTGGATCAGAGGGGGGTCTTGAATACCATCTGGCACCTTGTTATACCCTTCTTCTGGTTCACTATATGACTCAGTTCCATCTGTCTCACTTAGTTCATCTGAGCTTGGAGAAAGAAATGAGGCAGAATCATCTTCACAATTCTTCATCTCACTTGGATGGCCTTCATCCTTCATCTTAGCCCAGCGACTAGGGACTTGATAGTTTCCACAAACAATTTTGAGTTCATCATACATCTCTATTGGCTTGCCTCGAAACCCTTTTGCATCAGGATGTGCCTATTTATGGAATTAACAATATCACCAATATGCAAACTATAAATAGAAGCATGAAAATTGGAAGAATAAAGAGGAAATCGACTCACTGCAATGTATCTCTTCCAAAGTTCTTGATTGTCACACTCGATCATCTTTGTAGTGGGATTCCACCTGAAACCATCTTGACTCAGGATATCCTTCATTGCCTTATACCTCTTCTTTATGGTCTTAAGACGATTAATGACCTTTTGATTGTTTAAATTCAAGTTGAAACGAGAGTTCACAGCAATACAAGCAGCAGTGTAAGCATGTTCATTAAAGCTCTTGTCAATTTTGTTTCCATGCCTAGCTTGAATAGCAAGGGAATCAATTAAACACTTATCCATTGCATGTGACCATACAACATTTCTTCCAGCATTTCTTCCTTTTTGCTTCAAATCCCTTCTCTGTCTATGCAGGTCATAATGATCCATCTCGAACTCTGAAAATCAAATGATAACAAATAAATAAATAACCCAATAACTAGTTTGGTGCTATATGAAAGAATATGGTGCACATAAACTTGCAGGTGAGGAGTAATTATAATGGAAATCCTGAGGAACTCAAGTATCAACATAGGAAAAGAAAGAAAAACAATGCATAATGGTTTTCAAGATCAACTACTACTTGCAGTTTTTCACCCAGCTTTTTATAATCTCCTGAGCTGGCCATCGTGATGTGCATATATGAAAATGGAATTCCAATGTAGTGTAAGATATAAAACTATTAATATGTATTTAATGCACAAGAAAAAGATCAAAACATGTACAATATTCAATCATACATCTGCCAGAGGTCATGATGGTCACTCAAAGGGTTATAGTTTCAACAAATCGACTCTACACTTTGATAACTATAACTACTTAAAATCCATGTACGGATTACCAATTCCATGAATGGATAGCTCTATCTACTTAAAATCTATGCTCCCTAATCCAATGATCTCCCACTGCTGAAAGTGTATTTATTAATGACATGTGAAATCATACACTAATAATAAAATTACGCTCAGCATATAATGATGATAACTACTACTTACAGGTCCTATCCATACTCGTATTAGATTTATCTCAGAGGTAATGATACTTTCACTCGGCATCACAGGAAAAAAAGGATAGGGTCAATTAAAAAATGTGGAAGTGTCACAGGGACTCATACGCAACAGTAAACTTCAGCTAACATCTCATAGCACCGAAAACGAGTATATACATTCATAGACAAAGTCAATGAAAAACGTTCCTTCCAAAAAAAAAAAAAAAGTCAATGAAAAACGAGGATAAACAACCCTTATAGAGATTTCTGTTCTTTCTATTTTGTCAAAAAGCAATCCCAATCCCATATGTATTATGCTTCTCAAGATCGCAGAGAAAACGGAGGTCGGGAGACAAAAGAATTGTAAAGTACAGATTTTTCAAGCCTCTCAAAAAATAAACACTCTTGCCTTACGAAGTCCCCAGTGTTTCGTTTACGTGCAGTGTAAACTAACAATTGTTCAAACTACAGAAACTACATTGTTAAAGCAAGTAAGAGTGTAATTTCATTCCATTCCTCGAAAACAAAAGTAAGCACATTCATATGGATTGGGGGTGACTTCAATCTTTTCATAGGCAAAACTTCATTACATATGTTTATATAAAGAATTCCATACCACCTAAACAAGCTCAATCAATTAGAATAACATGCTATATATACACTCGCACAGTGATATAGTGTATGCATACATGCAAACATACATTTATACAGCGAGAGAGAGGGAGAGATACCCTGGTCAATGGAGAGAGGAAGTAGCGATCTTTTCAAGTGGTGGAGCTCTCTCGCCGGTCAAATTGCCTATTCCCACTGCATCTGATCGCCGGGAGATGCAGAAACGGCGTTAGGATGAGGAATGAGGACCGCTGCCACACTTCATTTGGGAAATTAGGGTTTTTCGTTTTTGTAATTTTTCTTTTCTTTTCTTTTTTTTTTATCGAGAAAAGTTGGAAAATTTTTCTCGAGTGGTGACACTTTCTCGAAAGCCAAACGCCAAAGAAAAGCGCATTTGGTCATCCGCTCCCGTACGCAATAGTTTGTGGATTTGCAGGACGGACTTATCATGAAGTGCCACGTATACTTTAAGACAGATGTACCAAGAGAGGAATGCTGCTGTGACTTCGTAATTGGTATCGAATTAGTAATTACGAGATCTAAACTTAAATTTTAAGTTATAAAAGAATATTATTGGATTAAGTACAAAAAAAACTTCTATATGGTTGGTTGATTTTGAGTTCTATTACTAATCATGGACTGCTTTAATTATGAAATTCTTCCTTTGGATTTCATTACACAATTCTCGTGGGTTTATTTTAATTTAGTTAATTTTAAATTTTTGGTTTCTTAGTTAAGGTTGGATTTTTTTATAAGTATTCATTAAAAATTTGTAGACCTCTCAGGATCATTCTTGGTAATTTTGGATAAAGCTCAATCACACGAATACATGGGAAAAAATTGTTCGAGAATCAAAATTATAAGGAAAGAGAAATAGACACGCAAAGGCATGAGCATTTTCCTCAATTAGAATTCTATATATGGAAATCTCCAACAAAGTTGGAGTCAACTCCTTCCGTTATAGAAACTGCGGTCAACCTATTTGACCTAATTCATCTGCGACTATAACTCTGCTTCCAGGTGAGTTTTCAGGCGTCGTTTCTAGCAGTTTTCGACGACGATGAGCTTATCCACCACCCCTGATCAACTCAGCATCACCTTAGCTTTCTTTTCCACCCAAAATTCACTCCATTTGATTGCCATTTTCGATGAGTCAACGTCCTCAGCTTCTGAGCTCCTTAACGGCAAACTTGTTGTTTCCAACCATTTTAATGCCATCCACTACCACCAATCGACAACAACCCAGGAACCCAGGAGGAGCTCCTTGGATCTTGATTGCTCGTTGGTGTAGTGATGATGGCACGGTGAGGCCACCATTTCTTTTGTGGTCCATGAATTTGACAGTGGTTTTCGCCATCCTCCAGCCAATTCTAGACTCCGCTGAAGGTATGAAAATTACTCCCTTATTCGTAATGTAGCTCTTGGTAAATTTTGAGCCATTTTGGAGATTATTGAAAATTTCATCAAGTGAGGTCTACAGTCGTCGCCTTCAGTGGAGCTTGACCACTGACTCGACGTGAACTTTCTAAGCTAATTACGATTCTCTAAATCCGTATTTGATATCTATTTGATGTGATTTTATTGTTTGCATTTAATTTAGTAAAGAGCCACCAATTAGCCTTTATGGTAGGCGAAGATTCGATCGCTGGTTCGTAATGAAATTTTGTATTTTGTTTTGCATATATTATATGAGTATCTTAGGAACTTACGGATTGGAAATCTATGTGGATCTTCTGGATTGAATTAGTAGGGTAGTTGACCCTACCATTGATCATGTTGATCAATGATTGACTTTTGGTCAACATGTTCCGAATCATTTGTAAATATGGAAATTAACGTTACTAAAGACTCTGATAGAGTCTAGTGGGCCTACCTTGGTCACTGTGACATCTTGGGGATGTGCACTTCGGTTTGCATGCAAGTGGTACCTTACCGGGATTCATATATTGCTTGAGCTTATAAGTGAGAGTCATGAAATGTATGTTACCTTGCATATTTGAAATCTTTGTGAAACGAGAGGGCTAGTTGAGAACTGTTAAGCCATTATTATAGGGAGTTGTGATATCAAACTTGTATCCTGTCTGGTTTCATTAAGTTATTCTAAACTAGGTTCCTAGAATTTTATTTGCTTCCATTGAGTTGGTCCAAAACTGTGTTTCATTTGGGTTCTATTGAGTTGATCTGGAGTGTTGCTTCGTCTGGATTTCGTTGAGTTGGTTCGAAATCCCATTTCCTATTCGATTTCGGCGAGTTGGTCTAAAACCCTTCTCTTCTTTGATTCCGTTGAATTGGTCCGGAATCCTTCTCCCTATCCGGTTCTGTTGAATTGGTTTGAAACTCTCCTCTACTTTGATTCAGTTAAGTTGGTACAAAATCCCTCTTCCAACTCAGTTTCGTTGAGTTGGTCCGACGCTGTGCTCTGTTTGGTTTCTGTTGAGTTGGTCCTTAAACCCTCTTTTTACTCAGTTCCGTTGAGTTAGTCCGAATTTTGATATCAAGTTTGATATCAATTCATTAATGTATCATTTTGTTTAACAAACGATATTATCTACTAACACCCAACCCCGATATCCCCAAATATCAGGGTAGACACATGTTGGCTGACACTCGAGGGTGATGAAGCCATTTTAAACATGCATATAAATAAAATATGTAATTAGAAATAGGTACACCAATGCAGAACCGTGTTTAGAGCATACAACCACTCAAGAATCTTGTGAAGGAATTATAATAAAAGGTACAAACAAAAGAATGAGTCATACATTGAGGAAACTCGAAGATACCTATGTAGAAGTGTTCTGATGCCGGGATTATATGCCTCGATTCTACTCTTGAAAGGGGTGCAAACCTAAAAGAGTGAGTGGACCAAAGTTTATAACAATAATACTAATAATAAGAAAACCATTTCTTATGAACATACTAACCCTTTATTTTGAAAACACACACACACACACACACACACACACACACACACACACACACACATATATATATATATATATAGTACTACATAGTAGGTTTTTCTGAAAATTCTAGCATGCCATGAAAAATGTTCGTAAAACTAGTACGTATAAAACATTGTTTAGTAATGGAAATATCGCCGCCCGAAGGCAAATCCGTAAATCTCATCCATGATGTACTCACTAGGGGTATCATAGTGGCCCGAAGGCATAACCATCACCAAAGGTGAAGTTGTACAACACTGGGTTACACCAATGAAGAAATCATGGTCCATCACCAGAAGGTGAAGTTGTACGACTCCGGGTTACGCCAAAGAAGAGATATATCGATATATATGTATATGCCCGAAGGTGAAGTTGTATGACTTTGGGTTACACCAGAGAAGAAAGGGGGGGGGGGTCCATCACCCGAAGGTGAAGCTGTACGACTCTGGGTTACGCCAGAAAAGAAACATATACATATAACATATCACACCGACACTAGCCCCGGGCTAGTGAAGTTGGGGGGGTATGTTATAAATATCATCAATTGTGTCATATGGCCATAGATGTCTACATATCCAGTTGTGTGTATGTGATGTATGATAACCTACTAGATAAGCACCGAAACATATCTCAAAATCTCATATCAATCCGGAGCTCAAAAGCTCAAAGTCTCATCATATAAATCCATGATAATTCACATTCGTAAATCCATAGAATTCCATATATGAAAATCCCATAATTCATAACCTTTAGTAAAAACGTAAATTCGATAAATCATAAATATGCATAAAAGCAATTTTAATAAATCATAAATCATTCATAAAGCATAAATCCAAAAATCTGTAAATCATATCATAAAACATAATCAAGTCATGAAATATGAAATGAATGCAAGCCTAATATTTTATAAAAACATGCAATTTAAGCAAGGGTCCACTCACAGATATTTTGTTGCCCAAGAGCCGCTCGAGTTAGTGAGGATGAAGTCACTTCCCACCGATGCACCTAACCACAATTTGTGACCATTCAGTAAAACTCTACCTAAATGGTAGAATTTGGGAAAACGGACATTGGATTCGGATTCGGCACGTCGAAAAACTTAAAGAGGGACCTTTGGTTCCCCCCACATGCTGCCGCATGTGGCGGTTTCCGGTGAATGGAAACCCAATTTTTCAACCAACTCCAAAAATTACCAAATTTTACAGGAATGTAGAGCTTATCAAGGGGAAGAACTTTCATACCTGAACCGAAATCCAATTCGGCTGGAACACACCTGAAAACCACCTCAATCCGTCGAACATTCTAAAAATGGGTGTTCTTCGATTCGTCAAATCCGCAGCTCCGCTGCCCTCAAACTTGTTTGGGCTTTGTTCCTAACCTCAAGAGGAGTCATTTGGTGGTGGTCATCGACGGTGACTATTGCTGGAGTGGTGGATCGCCGCCGTGGTGTCCTCGAAGTTGTCGGCTTCGATCTTTCTGAATTAGGGCCAAATTGGCTTGGGTATTTTTTTTTTATAGAAATTAGAGAAGAGAGGTCACAAGCCCTTTTCCAGGTTGTAGCTTGAAGAAACTCGCTGAAAAATTGATGGAAAACTATCAAAAAACTCACAGGAGTCCGGCTAAACCGGGTCGGATCCATGGGTCGAAGGGATGATCCAGATTGGGTGGTTTTTCTCTCCCTCATTTCCCCTCCTTGCTTTTTTTCTGATTGGTCCGCCTCCCTTCCTTTCTCTCATTTCCCCTTTCTCTCCTCCGCCCATCTCTCTCATTTCCCTCATTTCTCTCCTTATCTCTCCATCCTAGCCACACACGTGGCACCAGATCAATGCTCCAGCGAATTTGGAGCCTTCCAAATTAATAATCAAATGACCATTTTGCCTTTGTCTTTGTTCATTTATAACTTATTCGTTATAACTCTAAATTACATTCCGTTTGCGCCCACGTATTCGTAACAACGAGTACTATCACAATGTGTCAAGGAAACAAATCTTATGTGACATGACAAGGCGGTCAACAAAAATCAATGTTTTTGCTTTGAGGGCATTTTCATAACTTCACGTTCTAAAATTATAAAACCGTAATATTTGGGGATGGGTCGTTACATCTACACTAAAGGGGAGGGAGGTGGGCTTAGCCTTACAATGGGCTAGCATAATGTGATTCAAATTCGCCTTTGGCTTGATTTGAATTTAAGACCTCTCACTTACAAGTGAAAAGGAATACTATTAGACCGTAGTTCTAAGCGACAATTCATTAATCTATCATTAACTGTCCTTAATTAGCTTGTTCGAGTTTTATTTTATTTTCATCAATTTAGTTCACTAAACATGATCTAACACTTATTTTTCTAAGTCATCTTTCTCGGTGTTTTCCATGGTTCGACGGTTCCATGGGGATAGAGTTGGAAGCAACCCCGACATATCTTCCACCTCGGAGTTTTTCTTTGATGTACACTCCAAGGTTAAACAAGAAAAGCCCTATCAACTTGTGGAAGCAGTGATGGCCCTGTTCAAACAAGACTATAGGATTTTCCAGATTCTACTGATCATCTTTAACATTATAGTGGTCCTTGCAGTTTGCAGAAAGTAAATAACAAAGAGCGCAAGATGTTTCACGAATCCAGTACAATTTACAAACATGTCAAAGATTGAGATGTGTAGTTTGAAGGGATTCAACACTTGCCTATACCAATCAAAATCATAATCCTAGCCGGAAACTTGACTTGCAGAAAGAAAAGGCCACACTAGCTTCCTGTTTATATAGGGCTTGTTCTGCATTTTGCTGATACAAAACCGTACGACCAGACTTTAATTTCTGGGTCTAATCGATTCAGTCTAGCTAAGATTAGCACTTGCGTATGTTGATATGACGATGCTACAGTTTACTGTTTTGTTAATTATCCAACATCCCGTAATGAAAAGAAAATAATAATAGTTGAGCACATGTAGATCAATACTGAAGAAACAAGGCGTGATGAAGTCAAGACATACAAGAAGTAGAGAGGGTTTGAATTGAAACTACGAATGTTCAGATACCTCAAAGAACCAGATACATCAATATCTCATCAGATCACCATATCTACACAATGTGCAGTCAAAACAAAACAATCAAGCATTCATCACCATAACTACATGATGCTCAGCTAACACAGCAAACAATGAAAACATAAACCGAATTCTGCTCAATCAACGAAAAGCAAACCATCCGGAAGTACTGTGACTACATCAATTTGCAGTTGAGAACTGATGCTCCGTCCCATGATGTACACACTTCAGAGAATAAAAATTGGAAACTATGGTGTTTCCATCAGCTTGAAGTCACAGTCGTCCCAAATCAAAAGGGAATCAGCATTGCAATTTAGTGACTTTGGAGACTTGCAACGAGGTGGAGAGTCAAGCTTGTCAGACAGCCAGGGGAAATCATGCTCAGGCATCTCTTCCAAATCCCACTCCCTCGGGGGACTCTCGGGCTGAAAACCAAAAAAACAAACAAAAGCAATTGGTTACCCAACATCCAAAATACAAAATACTCCTGGAGCAAAAGAAGAATGAAATCTGAAACTTACATCATGTTTCCTTGGCAGTGGAGGTGCACTTTGAAATGAAAGCTTCTTGGAAGAACCTGAACAAAAAAGGATCAAATAATAAATTGAAGTGTCCCCAGAAAATCATGAATTTCAAGAAACGCAAACTATTCTAAACATATAATCATACCAATATCTAGTCCGAGTGTCATCAGAAACTGACCCATGTCCATACTCTTGGTCTGTTCTTTAATGCACTCTTCATGATTGTGCAGAAATCCTTCCCCTGAAACATCATTAAGACAAAGATGCCCCTCTGCCACATCACTCACCTGCTTTGTGTTGTGCTTCTTCTTCTGCCCCTGTTCATTCTGTCTGTTTGAAATGTCAATTAGCGCCGTCCTGCTACGAGTTTGAACTGTATCCGAGACTTTAGACAAGCCTTTCTTATTGCTTGAATCATCACGAATGATTTCCTTGGAAGGCTGCTTTTGTAATGCCTGGATCAGAGCAGCAGGCTTCCCTGAATTCGATAGATCACCAAGCGGTTTCCTGCCACCAAGCCCCACTTTCCTTTGTGCTTTCAAGCCACCACCCTTCCCCACAAGAGATGCTCCTGTTGCAGATAATATAAGGGTTAACCATCTAACTGTAGCCATACAGGAGTTTTAGATATTGAAATAAGAGCATAACTAGACTTTCAAGTACCATTAGAGTGAACGCTGAGATCCTGATCTCGAAAGAAACTACCAAGTTGTGATGCCATTGGTTCCCTTCTATAGCCAATTCAATTTGATCCTCTACTAACTGTAGAAACAATCCATACGGAAACAACGGAAACTAAGCATGTGATATAGTTCCAAACACACTGCCGAAAACAAGATACAATGCAAAAAAAACTCTTTCAGCATATTCCTTCGCACAGATAATTGAGCCTGAAGATGCCAGATCACTGATTGTAATCTCATGTGGCCGTACATCCAACAAAGCATTCTCATCGCCGCTATGCTCATTTTTTGCATGTGTTGATATTAAACATTATCAGCACACAAATAGTTGACAAGATTCTTTTAAAACACTAAAGAAATTAGACACCAAAGAACTAGGAATTCACACCTCACAAGAAATAATACTTTTTTGGGTAGTCTTGATCCTTACGCTCAAGAAATACTCAAGATTAGACGTTCATCTCCGAAATTCGGCGTCTTTAAAAATTAAACACTGATAGATAAAGAGAGATTACACTGTAATCATAATTAATAATATCAATTTCTTATTTAACAAACACTGAAATGAAATTAATTAGGCATTAAAGGGCCTTTCTTTCTGCAAACTGTTCACCCCAACAGAAATGTTGATAGTGGGTTTCAAAGCCGAAGCCAAATAATTTACAAGATTAAGCATGATCACAAAAACCCTACCCTTCATATGAACCCTAAATCGATTATAATCCCAAATTAAAAATTGATTGAAATACAATTAAAAACGAAGAAATTAGAGATTAAAAACGAGAAATAATACCTTTGAGGGAAAACGGCTTATACGAAATAAACGACGAAGAACGCAGATTATTGACAAATATCACGATTCACGACAGAGGAGATGACAAGAAGTTTTTGAAATTTGAGAACGGAGTGTGGGTAGCCGTTTGATTATAGATGGGTGAGAGTGAGTTGCAACGGTAACTTTATGTTATCATTACACTTATAACCCTCATGGGAAACTGTAATTACGAGACTGACACCCGTGCTTATCCGTTCGATTTAGACAATTTGAATCACCGCCGTCCCTTTCTCAAAATTTTCTTCTCATATTATCCGTTCGATCTAGATTTACCTTTGATAGCAAGTAAATTCATATTTTCACAATTCTAAGAGAATTACGTACCACGACAATAAGTATAGTTAGTGAAGCACTTGAAGTGATTTTTTAAGATTTACTTGTGTTTTACTAAGAATTTGTTTTAAAAATATTTTTACCAAAACGTTATCAGTAATTTTAAAAACACTTCCAAATGAACCTGTAAATTTCAATATAAAATATTCAAAAACAAGTTTTTACAATTTGTAAACACTAATGGATGGTCAAAGATTTATAAGGTGATATAATCCGCAACACTTAATTTACAACATCCGGAACACAAATAAATTGATTAATCTGTACAACTAGCCCAGAATCTGAACAAGCACTGTGTTTTGGACATACAAATTGATTAATCAAGAAGCACTGAGACAGTCTTCCCACTCTCCATACTTGGAACTCAAGTTTCCTCCCCCATTCTGCTGTGCATACTCGGAGATAACGGCTCGCGCACAAACGTCCCACGTCCTTGCTATCTCCCCAAGTGACAAGGGTTCCGTCAGCCTCCGGAGAGACATATTCAGCTTTGATTTTACCTTTGCTGAAAGATCTTCTAGCTCATCACTGCCAGACCAACAACGGATTAGACCAAAAGGATAAACGGAAACTAGGCGTGCTAAATTCATTCATCCAGGATACACAAAACGATTCGACCAAAAGCTTCTAGTACATTTTCAACATCCGGGATACAACTTAAGAAATGCCTAGGCGCACACAAAATGTATGCGAGAGTAATGTCTCACCTGACTTCCACTCTCAGCTTGTGTAGAAATATGGGAGAGCACAATGGATAATTTGCAGGAACAAGCAATCGTAAAGGCTGGATGGGAAACTGCATAGACATGAAAAAGCAGTCATACTGGGATAGAATCGTCACATGTATAGTTTATGAATCACATTTAGACTAGTGTGCAAGACACACCGTTTGAGGTGAAACCTGCTGTGACTTCAGATTGGGACTGATGGACACGGCAATGAAGGAGCACCGGACAATGGTTCCTTGACCACCTCTAAATTGAGCTGAGACTACTGTCGGAGGGGTATCTTCATCACTGATATCTAGTACAGTGTCTATTAGTTGGTGGTTGATCGCTGTAATTTCTTCTAACAGGGTTTGATTCACCTGCAACATTTAGTATATAATTATAACCAGAAGAGCATCTTCAAAGGAGATGTCAAATTTTGAACATAAAATTTAAATTTGACAGGCTATGTGGCATTTTAACATTTTTTTTTAAGTTTTATTGTCCACCCGATATGACAAATTAAATTATTATTTTATTATATTATAAAATAAATGATTAAATTAATAAAAACTGAATAAAAGGCACTTAATAATTATGAAATCCGAACTGTTCACCATTTCTTTTTAACAAGAGGGAACCGTTCACTTAGCTCGATTGAACAAAAGGAAAACGGGTCAATAACAACATTAATTGCAATGATGATTAAACCAATAAAAAATTAATAAAAAGCATTCATAATTAATTTTGAAGATGTTGTCAAATCTGACAACAACTCTCTTGCTGCCAATCCATGTTATCGCCGCATAGGATTTGACATTTTGGTTGGAGAACATTAGTGTGGTCTTTTTTTTACTGTTATAGCTTATGTGGACATTTTGACATCTCCTTTGGAGATGCTCTAAGGAGGCATACTCAAACCCAAAGTTTTGAGATGGGAGGTAAGATTCATATTCTTTTCTATGCTGCTTCTCTTCTGATTTATGTACCGACTAAACAAATTCAAAGCCAAGACCTACCCGGAGAACCCTACCAGGAGTCTTACTTTAAGAGATGTACAAAAGATTACCAGAATAGGATACCACAAAACAACTCAACGACAATATCAAATAACTGGAAGGGACTTGTTATTAGTATCCAAAAATCTCATTTGGTACTCCAAATTTTCTATCATTAGAAAAAAAAAAAATACACTTGTGAAGAGTGTAGAATGAGATTTTTGAAGTGTTAATAACAATTCCCAACTAGAATAGTGAAAAACAATTGACTTTCTCTGCCTAAAAATTATGAATCAATTTCTAAAAAGTTATACCAATTAATATGCTGAAAAATCCATCACGGAATTCAACTTTCCTGGCTTAAATATGGAGATAATATATTATGACAATAATGATGAGAAGTGAGAACTTGCTATATATTTAAAAAGATGACACAAAAAAAAAAAAAAAAGAAAAAAAAAGGAATCTACATCTCAGACAAATATGGATGAGAGAACGCTTGGTAGAATTTAAAGTTCAAGAACTATTACAGAACACATAATACATGAATTTTAATCTTTTTCACGGCATTGTCTAGGTTAGGCTATGGGCTACTATAATAAAACAACCCTAAAAGAAATGAGAGATATGACTACAGATTTCCTGTCACAGAAGTCAGACAGTTGTAGAAAATGAAAGAAAGAGAATAGAAGTCAAGAGTATTTGGGTCCTCGAGTAGAAGAGACCGGGAGATGACCTTGTTTTTGAATCAGATGGTGAAGGAAATAAAATGACCGAACCATAACAACCAGAAGGATCACACTGATGATAATTTTTCAGCTAAATTGATTTTCTGTCGTAAACAGTATCTCCATGACATGGTACTATTATTTAGATAAATCATATATAAGCTTTAAACAATTAAAAAGAACCTCTCAGAGCAGCATCATACCTCAATCCTTGGCCTTTTGAATAAAGATACTGCAGTTGACTCCAAGTCAAATATCTCCATATCACTTAACTTTGAACTATCACCGATACTTCCAGTTGCTGACGCAATGACATCAATTGGCACTGTACTTCTGCAGCGTTTCGTATTTTTTGTTCCAAAGGTCATACCTTGCCATGTTAAATAACTCTTCTGCAAACGAGAATTGGTCATGCCCACTAAATCCTCACCTATTGAACCTCCAGATCCTGTAAGTGTTGCTGATCCTGATATCCTATCAGTTGTACAAACAACAGAGCCAATGTCCAAAACAGAAGCACTTAGTGCCTTAGATGACATCAAGTTCACCTGAAATAGAAAAAGAAAATTACATTGCATCTTATATATCTTAATTTTGATGTTATGCAATAAATCCAACACTTTCTAAAACAATCAAAGAGAAACTTGCAACAGTTCAAACTGACCACTTTAATTAAGCGCTGAATAGGCTGCTCAGAAGCACTCAACTCATCAGACATTGTTGTAGATGTATCACAATGAATGACGTTACTGGACTCTTCAAGTAAGGGTGAAACAGATATCCCAGGAGTACCGATGGCAATGGGTGATGGGGATTTTGCTGCAATATTTACTTGTTCATCTCCAATACTTCCAGCATTTGATAGGGATGAAGTATTAGAAATAGGTCTCTCAAAATCTCCCGTGACAGATGATGAAGGCAAGGGAACCAAACAAGAAGTTTTAATAGAGCGTGAGTTTATGGGATGGAAAGTGGTTCTAGCTTCTGTTAGAGGCATCGGAAGATTTTTCTTGTCAATAGTAGAACACTGAGGAACTTGTGAGCAGGAAGAACCATAAGTTTTGGGCAAAGCAGTAGGAAATGAAGCTCCAGATTGCAACCTTACCAGCCTGCTATGCTGTTGCACAATTTGTTTTTGTTGTACTGATTGGTGCAGCATCTCATGCCTATCTTGAAGTTCTTGCTTCTGTGTCTGAGTCTGCACATCCCGCTCTTCTTTAGGTTGTTTCAGGCACATCTCTTGAAGTGTATTACAGCTTGACTCAAAAGCAGTCACGTTTGACTGTGGTCCATGCACGGGGCTATGTGACAACAAGGTCTTAACGTGTTGGAGATTGCTTCTAGGAATATTTAAGTTTCCTGAGGAAACCTGCTGCACTATGTTAAATGAGCCTATCTTTCCTGAATACTTCTCAGTCGACTGCAGGGTTGGGTGCTCATATACAGACATAGAATCGTTTTCCAAGTTCGTTGCATTGCTCCGCTGCATTGTTGTTGCAGAATCCTGTGAGTTCACTGGCTGAAATGTTGGCTTCTTTTCGTCTTGCTGTGTCTGAACTGGAGAAGTTTGAGAACAAAGTTGTACGAATTGACGCATAGAGTGCACATCAGAAGATCGTTGTCCATGCTGCTGTGAGGGACCAGAATTTCCCCTTCCACGTACACTAAGAATAGAAATAATGTACTTCTCAAATACACCCAGACTCTCCTTGTAAGAAGGTGGAATATTGCTTTTGGGAAAACTTAGATTAGAAATGATTGTATTCACCCTATTCCTCAATGAATTCAGTTTCTCAATGCTGCCTGTTTCTGTCTGTTGAGAGATAGAGTTGAGCTGGAGAAAATTAAGAGAACTTCAACAAATAATCATAGAAACTTGTCGTCCTAAAATTTTAATGTAAGAGAGCCATTGATCTGATGTTGGATACCTAAGGCAGAAAATTTGAAGTGAACGATAACTTACCTGCTGGAGCCTACACGTTATTGTACTATACATATCAGTCAGAGGTGTTAAATACTTGCTTTTTAGACTTTGAAGCTGCGAAGTAACATTTTAAAAAATTATTCAGTCACAGCTTTATTCTTTAATTAACTGCCCTACACAACAATGGGCTCATAGTAATTTTAGTTTTACTGACAAAATCAGGAAGAGAGAGAGAGAGAGAGAGAGAGAGAGAGAGAGAGATTACCATCTGGTAGGCATCCTCTTGCCAGTTCTCTGTGAGTGAAACCCTTCTTGCAGATGTACAAGTTAGTGTGCCTGTCGAACGAGTATAAAAGGATGGAGTGCAAGTCAATTGAGAGTAGATCTGACAGGATGAAAGCGGAAATAAGATGATGATTGCATGTAATTCTGCAAAGGGTTTTCAGAGAAACATCCGTACAGAATCAAAATAAAAAGATACCCCAAGAAGTGAGCCTTTCTTTGTACAAAATTAACAATTGAGGGAAAATTTCCAAATCCACAGGATTGCAGAAAATGACAATGAGTTTAAATTAAAAGAGCGAGCTTATAACATCGTTACTGCAGATATTTACATTTCCTAGAAGCCAGCTAATGTAGTTGGGCAGATTTTGTAGTTTGTTAATAGAGCATTCAAAAGCTTCGTAATAATATTGCACATACAAATACATAATCACATGAAAATATATTATTGCGCCACTAAAAGATGTGAGAATCCAGAAAAACTGCAAGAGAAATTAAGCAAGCAGGGCTCATACTGAAGAGAAGGCCACGTCAATCAGTAGATAACAAAACCAACAAAATGATAAGAAAATAGGTAGTCAGAACATATATTTTCAGGACAGATACCCAAATGTTACTACAAAGTTAGAACTAATTTTAACAACAAACTACATAACTTCATGAGCTAATTTTGATTATTAGGTTGATCAGAACTAGCCTGTCCTAGTTAGAAGTTTTCCACACTTCTGGAATAAGATCATAGAAATTAGCAACTCAATAATTTATCAACAATGAATCTAGGGCGGTATTTCTACTTATTTTCTTATTTAATAAATCAACTTTTTCTGCTGATACATAATTCGGTTTCACAGTTTTACCTGATGTTTGATATGTTTGCTGCTGATCTTCTGCTGATGGATTTGGCAGTTGTTCCATCTTCTGTGGCTGTGTTTGTGAGTTCAGTCGTCTCTCAAGAGAATCTGCTTGTGATTCTTGATCTTGATTTGGCAGCAGAACTGAAGCTTTCTGTTGCGTTTGCCCCTCCATTTTAACCTTGAATAGGCGCATGCCTGAGCTGGCACACTGTGTTTCAAGCAGCTGTGAGCTTTGTGGCAGTACATACATATTGTTTCTTTCACTCAATTGCTCATGATGTGCACTTGAATGATTTATTTTCTGTACCTGAAACTGCTGTTGTACAGTATTCTGTTGGCATGGTAACCTGGGCTGTTGCTGGTGCAAGTTAGGGCAGCCATTTGGTTGCCCATCTAAGTGGCTCTGTTGCATATTAGTAGCAGTCAACTTTCTCCCTAATAAATGTGCTTGCTTTTGTGATTGCATTAATGGGTTCTGTGAACTTGATGACACATTTTGATGATTATCCAGAGCCACTTGTGAATGGTTTGTTTGCCTAAAGGCTATCTGTGACTGAGTCTTATTCCCCGGCTGTGTTGTCTTATCGAAATAAGACATCTGATCCTGCCAAATATCAGAAAGTGGAGCAACGCGCGTCTCCGAAGGGCACATGACAGGAGTTTGCAACATAGATTGTTGAGAGGTCTGTTGCTGGGTAGGGTTTAAGAGTTTCGGTTGGTAGTGGTGCTGCGGCTGTAGTTGCTTCTGGGTTATATACGATGGTGAGATATTTTCCTGCTTACAAAGATGAGGATTTAGCTGCTCAGGGTTCTGCTGGGAAACGATCTGGGGTGAATTTTGTCTCCCTTGCTTCTGTCTCAAATTATTGACAGAAATATTAAAAGGTTGGCCACTCCCTGATAAATTTCCTACTGACCTTTGTGAATTACCAAACACACTCTGCAAATTGGAATTTTCACTAGCATTGTTTGGCACAGCAACGTGAGGCGAAATACTGACAGTGGGCCGTGCAGATGCTAAACTAGCAACGACTCCACCAGATGCAGTGTTATCTTGAACATTAGGCAATGAATGTTGTTCATGTGCTTGGGACAGAGTTGTGGCTTGAACAGAAATCGATTGGCCTTGCTTACCACCTTGGAGATGAATATCATACGATGTAATTATAAAATAATGATAAAAAAAAGATTAATTAATTCAAATTTTGAAGAATACAAGAAATATATGTAGGAGATCCTGAACTGGAATCCTAGTAATTACAACTTCCCATTGGAAGTTCAACTCCTGATGTTAGGCATTATAATGGTTGGTTGAAGTACACATGCGACACAAGTATTAGAATACAAAATAATCCTTGTCCCTTGTCGGAGCAAAAGCTTCTGAGAATATAGTGATCAACAAATTCATCACTATTCAAAATGTAAATATTCTTCCGTCACTACTGAAAAAATAGTATCACTTGGGAAAGCAAATGACGTGAAGATACACACACACACACACACACACACCAGAGAGAGAGAGAGAGAGAGAGAGAGATTTGATATCTCAAGCTTCCAGTGTAAGCATATTCATAGAAAAGTTTCTCGTAGCCACCAAAGATATAAAAAACAGTTCTCAGATTTTCCCTACAAAAACCACAAATGATCTTCCGTTTTATGATTTAAAAAAATATTGATTATGTAGCCAGGGAAGATGATATCATGTGCACCCAACAAAGATATAGCTAACATTACACTACATGTTAACACCGTTCCAGATTTAAGGAAAAAAAAATATATAACCGACTTTTGTTTTCTTCTTTAAAATGAAGGCAAGCATACATAATGCACATAAACAGTCTATTTTAGAAGCAAAACTTCAAACAATCTGATATTGCTAAACTCAATAATTTAGTTTTCAAAATAATGGCATACCTGGATTCAAGTTTTTTGACTCCAACCTCGATTTGATCCGCATTATATAGTCTTGCTAAATTAAACAAGAAATGTTTATTTCAGGCTGATAAAAAAATATTTACTCAACTATTCTTTCTAATCAGCATATATAAAAAAAAGCGTCAGTGAACTGCAAAGATTTATCTTCTAGGTTTATTTCCAAATTAAACATAGGTTGTTAGGTTCGAGAGGGGAAATTCTGAAAATAACAGAAAATATAAGCTTGAGAAGAAAGGCATCTCATAACTTAAGTTACCTGGTCTCTGGCAACCATATAAACCTTTTCCTCGAAATTTACAGCTATCCTCTTGTAATCAGACATATGTTTCTCGTGCTCAGAAAATGGAAAACGCTTCATTAAGCTACTTATACTGCATGATAAATTGTTCTGGAGTCAGAATGTATTGGCCATGCCAACCAATAAAATTACAAAATTAATTTTATTCGTAAACTAATCAGAACCTGCTTAGTAAAATAACAGTATCATAATACATATTTAGTCTATCAGATTCTCATAACTTGGCTTAAAAATTTCATATCTAGTTCAGAAGATATATTAAATATTTCCCTTCCAGGCTTGTCAATTGGTCATCCTGAAGCTCACCCAAGTTCAGCCATCATAAAGCTTATCACCTCTAAATTGAATTTTCGGGTACTTAAACAAGTTTTAAAGTACTAATCCAAAAATCTAATGATAAGACAGAATCAAAGTAATAAAAAAAGGAAAAACCCTTACAGGGGAATTCAAATGATGCTTTGATATGAATAATGCAATTCAACTTACATCTTGTTCACAACTTTTTCTCGAGACTCTGCAGGAAATTTAGTTCTCCAATTGACTGGATCCATATTGTGGTCAGCTTGAGCGCGCCTTTAATATTGAGAATCCATAAACAACAGAGATTTTGTAAGGTTTAAAGCTATGTAAAGTACTTCACAAGCAATTACATTCAAAAGAAAAAATGGCATGTACAGAAATGCAAACATTGAGGAGAGCTATATAAGCTTTCATAAAACACCCTCCCAAATGACAACCTACTTGTTATTTATCGTACAATATATACATGCATTTTTCTCTGTTAAACACTTCTATCAGTTTCAGGTAAATAAAGCCACATACAAAGCATATCCATACAAGGCATCTCCAATGACTAGATTTATATAAAATCACTTGCACTGCACTTAATCAAATGATACTATAAAAAAACCACGCTTATTAAAGACAAGTGCCAAGTCTATCTCCCTGTACAATGGGAGACCAAAACTTAAAATCATTTATAAAAAATATTGAGATATGGCTTACATGATCCTATCCTATGTTTATGTTTTATGTGATGTTACTTTTGTTCAAGACTACATCATTTTAGGATTGCATTAGATTATTTTATGGTTAGCGGGTAACTTTCTAAGAGCGAGCCTTGGCGCAATGGAAAAGTTCGTGGAAACAACCTTTTTGCAAAGCATAGATGGAGAACCACCACTAAACCTCCAAAAAGGTAGCTTACAATTCCAAAATGCATTTCACCCTGTTTTGAGTTTCACTATTTTTTTTTTCTTCTTTGTCATCTAAGCATTTTGCCTAAAAGTATATTAACTTCAGAGATTTCTCCCAATTCCGGGATGA
The DNA here is from genome assembly GCF_041283825.1 of Pyrus communis. Classification (NCBI taxonomy): domain Eukaryota; kingdom Viridiplantae; phylum Streptophyta; class Magnoliopsida; order Rosales; family Rosaceae; genus Pyrus; species Pyrus communis. The sequence goes on from NC_142571.1 coordinate 2,244,223, forward strand.
CATTGCAAGAAAAACCTTCAACAAAAACAGCCCCCACCCCAAAACAAATGAATTTAACTAAACCAGTAGCGGCATTAACTCGAACAGAAACATAGTATCTCCAATAAAATCTCAAAAACAAGTGCAGTAAAAATCCCAAAAAAAAAAAAACACCAAATTTAACCAATCCAATACATAAATTTAACATACACATAACCAATTCACAAAATCATCACCCAGTAAACCCCAGAAAACGCAGGCACCCAAATAAAAAGTTCAAAAAATTAAAAACCAGAATTAAAAATCTACAGAAGGATTTTATACCTATTTTGTGTCTTCACAAAAAGCGCCGGCGAGAGTATCGGTTGAGAAATCGGAGATTGACACAATCGGAAAAAGGGTTTTGCGGAGGACTCGCGGCTGAGGAAGGGGCGACTGATCGACTGCGTGCTCAAAAGACCCTTTCCTTTCCCGCCGCGTGTAGTTTAGTGCATGAGAGTGTGTATATATTATACAGTGTAACCGTGCGTAGGTAGGTATGCTTGACAAGCAAGGAATTTGTATTCGTGTGGACTTGCCACAGGTCTAAGTCATTAGATATAAAATCCCCGCCAAAGCGTGGATACCGTTCAAGTTGGCAAGTTGGGTCACACATTGGATTTTGTTACTATTTTGTTATTTTTTTTAGTACATTGCACATGTTCAAACAACGTTTCACATCTTTTTTTGTGAGATGTTGTTTTGTGTTTTCTAAGAACGTTACACGTCGTTTCTATCACATATTTCACATTTTGTACAAACGTTATGTGTCTGTTTTATCGATTTTCATTGCACATATCCAAAGAACGTTAACTTAGTCTGTCATGTTTTCATATAGATGATTTTTAAATGGCTCGTAATGGTAAGAACATCTATGGTGTAGATATACATATTTTTGAAATTGGGTACATTGCGCATCTCTTAAGAATGTTACGCAATTGTAATGTTAGATTTTATTAGGCATCTACTAGGAGCATTACAACCACTCGGTCAAATTTGTTTAACGCAATATTCTAAACTATTCTTAATTAAAGAAAAGAGGTTTCAAACTCGAGCACAATCCAACACATTGTCTTAGCCAAATGACCTAACCAATATATAAGTCACTTTGTCATTTTAAATATTTCTGATTTTTAAATTTTAGGGGCTCATTTTTGTTATCCTTCGTATTACTTATCAATACTCAAATGTTTCTTTCAACTAATACTCATATTTAAAAATAGACTTTGATATTCACCAAGTGGAGAAATTTTACAACCCTGGTGATTAGAGTATTCATCTTCAACCCACTGCGTCTCCTATTCAAATCTTCTCATTTCCCTTTGTGTACATGATATTCAACAAGTAGAGAGATTCTGTTGAAAAGTCTAGTGGGTATTGAATGCCCACATAGAAACTGTAGACATTGGGTGGATTTTCAATGCCCATAAAATTAATCTTGACTTGGGAGATAAAGGAAGTTATATTGTCAAAGATGTGTGCTTGGAGTTGCTCTATAAATAGAGCACTCCGTATGCTTTCAATATTGAGCAGAAAAAGAAAGAGAGGAAGAGGAGAGGAGAGAATACATAGAGTTATCTTTGTACTCCTATTATTCCAAATTATAATGAAAGCATCACTGCTGCCCGAGGACGTACTCCAGTCACACTGACTGTAGAGGAACCTCGTAAATTTTGTGTCTTATTTTATTTATTCCACTGCACACACACCGTCGATTTTACAACACGTTATCAGCACGAAAAGCTCTCATGTCAGTGGAAAACACAACGCCATAAATCCGGTGAAGCACTATCCACCTCTCACCTCCGTCATCTAAAATCTCACAGAATAAAAGGTATGTCCATTTTTCGTCTCTCCCACTGCGCCAGAAGCGCCCCACCGAATTCCGATGAGAATTGAAATTTACGACCTGAAGTCGTCACGAGATGAGAAAACTCGTACTTGACAACTGGTTTCCAGAGATCCAGAAGAATCTCATCAGACTTGGAAACCCAGATCACGTTGTTTTCGACGGATCTTGAGAACTCCTATGAATACTTGGTTGTTTGAGATGGTGATGGCAAGAATGAATCCACACAGGCCTCCCTCTCTTGTGCCTCCGTCAACCACACTGTCATTTATGTCTCTGTAAGGAGGTTCTTGCTTAACGATGCCATGTTCCCTGGATCATGCAAGAACAACGCCAGTCTCTGAATTGAATTTGGGCAACCTCCATAACTACCCAGCTGGCCTTGTGTTTCGAGACTGGCAGAGACAGAGAAGAAAAAAATAATAGAAAATGGGGATTGATGGAATGACAAGGCACATGTGAAGAAAAAAAAAAGGATGTTGACTGCAACCTAAGAAAAATATATAAAAAGGATTTGAATGGTGCATGACACCATTTGGTCAACATAATATAAATGGTTTCTGTTGGTGCATGGCACCATGCTACAGAAATAAGAAAAGTAACAATAATAAGGTTTGAATAAGTGCTGACAAAAAGAAAGAAAAATAATAAAAGGCGGTATGATACTTCTTGTTATTTATGTGAATTGGTGTTGGTTTAAAACCCTTTCACAAGTTCTATTTACTTTAAAGTAATTTATTTATCATGGACGGTTTTACCGCCTACCGCTTTAAGTTTTGATTTATGTGAATGGTGCTGAATTAAAGCCCTTGTCACAAGCTTTATTTACTTAAATGCAATTTATTCATTATGGCTGGAATTACCGCCTATTGCTTTAATTTATTTATTGTACTTCTTTTTGTTACGATGAGTACATACTGGACCCGAAGTTCCTTAATCAGATCAGAACCTGCAGTTTCTTGATCCTCATCAAATAAAAATGATTGGACCTGAAGTTCCATCAAACAAAAGATCGGGCATGAAGTCCCTTGATCCTCAAGATCAGGACATGAAGTTCCTTGATAAGTACCTTAAGTTTGAAGTGCCGCAGTGCCTCAACTTAATTGCAATAAAAGCTATAAGAGTCTCAATCTACAGACTATTAAATAAGGACCAAAAGTTCCTTATGTCCATACTAAAAAAATGGTTTAGCAGAAACATTTATTAAGCGGATGAAATTGATTACCCGCGATCTGCTCATGAAAACAAAATTGCCAGTTTTTACATGGGTACATGCTATTTTGCATGATGCATTATTGATTTGGTTGAGTCTTGTTGACAACCATCAATACTTCTCAGTACAACTCGTGTTTGGGAACCAGCCAAACATTGTACATTTACGAGTTTTTGGTTGTGTTATCTATGTGCCTATTGCACTGCCACAACATACTGAAATGAAGCATCATTGCGGATTAGGCATTGATGTTGAACATCATCTATCATTCAATATTTAAAACCCTTGACTGGGGATATATTTACCGCGTGGTTTGCGGACTGTTATTTTGATAAGATAATTTTCCCGCCATTAGGGGGAGAAAATAACTTCGTTTCAGAAGAACGATGAACAAATATCATTCTAGAAGAATGATGAGAAAAAAAAAACCGTTCCAGAAAAACGAAGAGAATTTGTCTTATTTTGATTCATGAAGCAATCAATATACAAACGAAGTGAGAATAATTGAATGATGCAACGATATGCAAATCAAATGCTAGATGCATTTAATGATGAAACGAAAGTAATAAAATCACATATACTTGCTGCAAATGTGCCTATAAGAATTAATGTCCATGTTGGACAAAATAATATGGCAGCAAATGATTTATCTGTTACATGCCTGAAGCGTGGCAGATTCTCAGACTCAAAAGGTTCAGTCCTTCGAAAGAAGAAGAATATGGCACTACTGAACTATTGCATAACTGTCACATGTCAGACGCATAACAGTTGCCGCAAGGATACTTGTCCCGAAAAGGTCAATCCGCGGACATGGGAATATTGATGTCTTATGCATGAAGCATGATAGATGTATAAGTTCCAATGACTCAACTCTCGGAAGTGGAAATTAAAATCCAAGCTCTATAACGCTCAAGAGGAGGTTATGATCCGCATTCTCTAAATTATGACTATCCTGGAAGAGATAGTGTAATGCCCTTGAAGAGGCAATGGATATCCCAAAAGAAATGAAAAGCTTTTATGCATGCGCATGCACATGAGAATATGGGATCAAAGATTGATGATAACCGATGGTAATTTTGGTTTTTACAAGTAGCTACTAAATTCATCAATGAGCTGTGGTGATATTGAGTCCCATTCTTTTTCCATCAACAAAATTATGGGCCAAAAATGGAGAAATGCAATTCCATTATAATTTTGTAAGAACGTGGAAAAATAGACCTATATACTTGGATACAATACAAATAGCCAAAAGATGTTGAACCTAGAAGGTTACATATGGGCATTTGTAATACCATGAAATACATCCACATGATATGACACAAGATTAGAAACGAGTTCGTATAAATGGAGAATTATATACGAAGGGTTATGAGTCGCCCACGTCATATGTCCATAAGTAAATCCCTCAAATATACATGGAAGCGAATTGCTCTGTATAAATTCTAAAGGAAAATGTGTCATGAAGTGTAGAAAATCCATGAAGGATTCAAATTGCTTGAAGTAAGCCCCGGAAGGGTAAAACATAAAATATGTACTCAATATCAATGGATGATATAAATTGCCTTAGTGAGTATTTTCGTTATGGTATTGTTGCACCATACTAAAATCTCTTGCAAGAGTTGATGATATTAAATTGGGACTCTTGAAGAGTCAAGAAAGATTATAAAGTGTTGAGAGAAATATTATCTCGAACTGCAAAATCGAACAATATGCGAACACGAATCTTATCCATGATGTTTATGATATTAAAGAATCATATGGATTGAAGATCAAAAGTTGAATACTCAAATGATTTAGACACTAAGAATGATCATTTATCTTCGCAAGGGTAAAGATAAATTGATATTTGGTCCAGAAGTACCATATTTTAGTGAAATATATGCTTTATTGTATTTAACACAATACACTAAATGAAATAAAGCTTATATATTAATATCTCCGAGAAATTACATACACATGAGTTAAAACAAACAAATAGGAGGGAACCTTCACAAAAGTTGCTCATGTGAAGCCTCAGTACTCGGAAGTACCCTAGAAGGGGAAGACACCAGAAGTTGATTATTTGGAGTCTCAATACTTGGTGGAACTCCAGACAGCTGAGACAATGGATGTCTTTGGAATAAAGACTCGAACCCCCGATTGTCATTTTGAGTCCGACTTTCAGATTCTAGTAGCTGGTTGAGCTTTCTTTTCATGCTCGTAGAGTAATTATTTGCAAGCATGTGTAACACTCTATTCTCATGCTTGAGCCCTCTAATATCTTGTTTAAGACTTGCAACCTCAGCTATTAATGATTCAACTTGGTGAGTTCGAGCAAGTAAGCGCTGGCCCATATTGGATACAGAGCCCGCACATTGAACATTGAAAGCCAATGAGTCTTGAACAGCTGCCTCATCAGACCGGTTTGAAAGGATTCTGTTATCCTTTGGAGTGAGAAGATTCCTGGCTACCACTGTAGCGGTTATGTTATTCTTCATCACAGAGTCCCCAACCGTAAGAGGACCATTAGAAGATGAGAAGGACGGGCGCCATATGTTATCCTGACGCTGCTCGTCTGTATCAATCTTGAGACTCAAATCTAAGCAAATGTTAGATGGGCAAGCCATTTTCAGAAATGATGAAGAAAATCAGATAAAATCTCAGAAGTGCAAGAAAGGGAAATTTCTGCAGGCAACAATTTTCTGAGTGTTATTGAACAAAATTGATATCTCTATAAAAGGAGGGGCAACATGACCACTTATTCAAAAATCGAAAGGACACCGATTTTCGAATTTCAAAAGCTAGATTTCCCTGCACGACGTCTGTCAACATTTCTCAGACGTAATCTCAGCTCTTGGATATCACGTGCAACTTTGTCAAAGATCTCTGATAAAGTTGAAAACGCGTGAATCTTACTGTTCTAATTACACCACAGTTGCTGACAAGAGTAAAGGTACAACACTACTACCTGCTATTGGGAAATCCATATATATGTCAACCTCTGTCCTTCATGGCAAGGCAGAACTGAAAAATATCTAACTCTTCCTCATCTCCGAGAATGCATCTTTCACAAAGTATCTCGAAATACTCAGTTTTCTTCCTCTCTGAGAATACCTCTACAAACAAGTCACACCAGAGTAAGAGTATCTCATATCATCAGGAACGAGAGCAAGAGTATCTCATATCATGCAATCTCCCTGTCCTTTCCTTTGTCCTTGTTCTTACCTGCCAAGACAAGGACAGAGAAATCAATATGTCGGAACCTCCACTCAAACTTTCGTTGCCACCAAGAAGTGATGGTCCATTCAAATGCAAGGTTTGCATTCCACTCCTGTATCAGAGGACAAATACTACAAGAGAAGATGCCAAACCTGCATAAGGAAAATACCACTTCTGCAAAGGGAGCAAGTAAGGCAAGTGAAAATGATACATTGAAGCATGTGGAGACAACCACAACAAACACATGTTAGTTCATCCCCGACAAAGCCTAAGATCACTTGTCACATGAAGCTCCTCATGATACAATTTCATTCAAGATCAAGTCTAGACGGCCTTTGAAGAAATCACAAGTCCAATTCAAGATCAAGTGTCCACCATCCTTGAATCAAATTCAGCTCCAGATAAAATAGGTAAATTCAGACCTTTGGAGGAAGTCTAGCAGAAGGCCCTCTAACCCAGTTCAAGAACAAGTCTGTGGAAAGTTAACAACAAGTGAAACACCTCATTCGGCAACTATCACCGCTAAAAGACTAAAGCAGCAGGATCAATGATCAGCCTAAATAATTTGAAATCAGGGGGAGATACTCATCAAGGGGGAGCATCCAAAAATAGATCAAGATCTTAACGAGGCAACTCATGTTGATATGTGGGCATCCAAGGGGGAGTGTTGAAAAGTTTAGTGGGTATTGAATGCCCACATAGAAACTGCAGACATTGGGTGGATTTTCAATGCCCATAAAATTAATCTTGACTTGGGAGATAAAGGAAGTTAAATTGTCAAAGATGTGTGCTTGGAGTTGCTCTATAAATAGAGCACTCCGTATGCTTTCAATATTGAGCAGAAAAAGAAAGAGAGGAAGAGGAGATGAGAGAATACATAGAGTTATCTTTGTACTCCTATTATTCCAAATTATAATGAAAGCATCACTGCTGCCCGATAACGTACTCCAGTCACACTGACTGTAGAGGAACCTCGTAAATTTTGTGTCTTATTTTATTTATTCCACTGCACACACACCGTCGATTTTACAACAGATTCTACATTATTCTTTTTAAAAAAATTGTATAGTACCTTTTATTTTAATAAAGTTATATCATAATTATTGAAGTTTTTATTTTATTTTATTTTATTTTTTATCCAATGTTACATAATAATTGTGAGGCTATCAAATGATATCGGTATTGCACTACCAACTTAGATTATTACATCTTAAACTGTTAGAAGTAATCTAAAGAAGTTAGGTTAAAAAGACATTCTGATGTTTTATTCTAATCGACAACGAATTGAGTGATTTAAATGACAAAGACATATCTTGCCTAAGTTAATATAGCTTAAGGCATTTCAAGAGGCCAGTTTAGCCTCAGCTTGCACCCAGGACTCCTCAAGGGACCAATTTATGATAGAACTGGTACTCAATAAAAACTGTTACCTAACACTTCTTAACCTCTATCCGCTTTTACCATTAGAACAACAGAAAATTTAAATGCAAGATTGCTTAAATAGTGTCACTTTGGGGGCTAGATTTCGTCTTTAGTCCATGACTCTTGCCCTTACCATTAGACATGCTCTAATAGACCGCACACCCATAGATTGGGATGAACACCAAATGATGGAGTAATTAATTAATTAGATTAAAAGTTTTTTTTTTTGACAAACAATATTATTTACATTAAGATGTGAGAAAGTGAGTTAAATCTCATAATGATCTGGTAATATTGTGGTTTAAATTTGAATGGAGATAGAAATTAATTGAAAAGAATCAGTTAATTAAATTGACGTTTATACGTTTATATTGGGCCTTAAATAGTTTTCAGCTTAGCCTAATACAAAGGGCACTCATTGGGCTTGATTTAAGTTAGAAAATGACTTTAGAATATACAAAGGTGGCCCAAGAGACCCACTAACCCATTTTGTCAAATTTTAACATGTGATACATCAACAATTTAGATCTTTGATCTTAAAGGGAATCTAGTTTATTCTCATGGTTTTTGCTTCCACCATATCTAGCTTTACATGTTGATTTAATTGCTAGATCTTGTCATACATGTTAGATTATATGTTAAATTTTGAAGTCCCAAGCATGAATTTCCCTATGAACATTTTTTTTACAGTATAAGCACAAGTTATTATTAGTGGACATCAAGGAAAACAAATACAAGTATTTTAATTATAATATGAATAAACGACACGGTGGAACACAACCACTTAAGTTGAAACTTGAAAGAGTTGAAGACTTCACGTGTAGAACCAATTAAGTCAAACATTTAAAAAAATATGTGTAGGTTAACTACGAACTGCAAGAGTTTGATACAAGTTTCTTGCAGAACAACAAATGCTAAAAAGAATTGAGAAACATAATTGCTCGGCTTTCTTTCCTAATTTCAGCTATGATCCTAACCTTGTTTGCGAGGGTAAATGCTAATATGATACGAGTATTTTGTTTGGTTTTTTCTTAACATTTAAGCTTCGTTCTTGTTTCGATTCTTCTGTGAACAGGAGGAGCTCTGTAATATGATGGCATTATTGCAGGAAAGAACATCTGTCTAACTCCTTCGTCTTTAATTATCGGGAATATGATTCCTGATGCACTCTGAAAATTGAAAACCAAAAGATTAGTTAGCGATTCATGCTTGTATTGTTTGTAATATGACTTATATAACGAGCTTGCAGATGAGAAAGTACTGGGAAAATGAGTAAACATACCACGATCAATCTAGCCCCTAACCACATCCGTTTCGGTTTAGGGAATGGAATCATTAAGCGGCTGACTCCATAGACAGCCACAACAAAGAAATGGAGAAACAGGCTGATTGGACGAGGGTTAAGACCGGAGAGTAGAGATATTGGTCCTTTTGAACAGATGCCGCCAAGGCTCAAGTAGTCGAAACATGCTTCACGCATTTCCTGTCTTGCGAGGTCAGGCGATGCACAAAACACCTTGTAAAGGGCACCGGCCAATGTGTTTATAGTAGATGACACAGGCTGCAATGAAAATTAACTAATTTCATCACACACATTTCCACATGCATGATAATATGCTCTCACCAAGATAGATATATATATATATCCGACTTGTTATGTTGTTAAATTGTGAATTAGTGCTTGACGTAACAATATAACATGTCAGACTATCTAATAAGAGAAAATTTTAATTTACATATAGGAAATGCGGCAATATACCTTACGGAGCGTGTAAAATGATTCGAGATAATCACACAAAGCAGGTGCATCGTTGAAGTCACTTAGGGGTCTCAAAAGATCCCTTAGAAGAACAATGTCGGAAAGAGCCACAGTCATTCCTCCTCCAGTTAAAGGATGTCTTATGTTGAAAGCATCCCCCAATAAAATTGCGCCAGGGGTGGGCTGAGGAGCAGCCGGCATGCTTTTGTTTTGCATTGTTCTGATAATTCCTTTATCAACCGCTGCTAGAAAAGCCTTTAAGAGCTGATGGGGAACCTGAAGCAAATTCCTCAGATTAGTCCCTTTCGATCGAAATGAATGGCATTGAAATTTAATAAAGTCAAGCAAAATAATAGATACCTGAGGAGCCACCATGGTTTTCAAATACTGAGCCATTTCACCGTTAGCTACTGATGGTACTTTTGTGCCGGGTACATCTACCAAACAACGAACCTCGGTGCTACTAATAGGATAAAACAAGATGGGTGAAGGGTCTCCCAAAATCACATGTCCATGGTTTGCATGAGGAAGCTCACAGTTCTCCAAGATCAAACCGACAAAGCAGGATGGATTTTCAATCTGCAGTATTTAGACAAGTTAGTCTTGTTGGTCTATAATAGCAAACACTTCAATGCTAAAATATAAAAGAAATGTTCGAATTCTGAAGACTGAAATCAATGAATTACATTGGGAGTAGAGATAGAGCGGCGCAAATTTGAAAAGCAGCCATCGCATACTATTGTTAGCGGAGCATATGTTCTCATCTCCTCTCCGGCCTTGTTCTTGTACATCACTCCTCTGATAGTGCCATTTTCTTCAATTAGTGTTGTCACTGTTCCTTGTTCCATTTTCACACTGCAAAGAAAACATTCTCAGACATTATAAGAGGTACAAAACAAATTACATCAAAACAATGACAGCCAAGAAATCATGATGATCTGCTCATCATACTCAGAAGGAAAATGGGAATTTACGTACTTTGAAAGAGTTGCAGCCCTTTCGCGCATTCGTTGGATGAAACGTCCATTGTGGAAACTTCTCCCGGCGATATCTGAACTATATGTTTCTAAGGGATATGACAGTTTTGTGTCATTGCCATTTTTGTAAAGGGCATAACCAAACACTTTTTGAGCATCAATGGACTCATTAGCACAATCTTCAAGACCCAATTCAATCAACTTGAGATAGCCTCCAGGCTGCAATAGTTCACCAACAATTCTGTCTGGCTCGTTCAAGTCTCTTTCGATCACATGTACACGCCGTCCTTCCTATATTTAACAAGAACCAAAACTCACGATTAACTCAAAAGGCTACATAATTACAACTTTAATTAAGCTCCGCTAGGACAAGAAGATCCGAATGCTTAATTAGCCAAACGAATGACAGTTACAAACTGCCAAAAACCAAAGTTTACTAATATACTGTTTGGACTGCACTATTGCAATTAGCACCCCATATTAGAGCCAACTCATAAAGATAAAAACAAAGAAATTGGCTTTGATAACTTCATTTATTGACTGAATCCTCCATTGTACGGTTTATATAAATGCTACAAATGTTAGTGAGAAACATTTAAAAAGCACGTTTAGGGTAATATTAAGGTCCATTCTTGTTTTCCCTGGTTAAAAACGATGTTTCAAGCATTTTTAACTATGAAATCGGGTTTTGATTAAGAAAAAAATGAATCAATAAGAAATAAAAAGTCAAAAAATAACTAGAGTTGAAAAACTATAATGCTAATAACGATTGACGATGATTACGATTTCTATTGAACATTCATTCATCTTAAAAAAATAAGAAATATAAACTAGAGAATGTAGATTATGAAGATAAAGAGAGAAAAATGATGATCACCTTCCCAAGAGTGTAAGCAAGCGCAGCACCAGCAACTCCGGCACCAACAATGACAACATCAGTATTTTTCTCAATCTCCGTCGCCGAAAAAACACCAGTTTCAGAAACATTCGCGACGTCTTCCTTCTTCTTTTCGCTGTAGGTGGTGTTTATGATGAGGAAGAAAACAGAACTCAACAATGAAACCAGGACACCAGCAAGAACATACTCATAAACCATAATTTAATTAATTAATCTTTACGATTTAGTGTTTTTGTTTGTCTAGAATTTGGTTGTGAAGGTGAAGTGCTTGATGCTTATGATGGAAGTTGAAGGGCGTTTATATAGAATGGGAGACTGCAGTTGGTAACTTGGTAGGCAACTGCCGCGGTGTTTCTGGCCATTTTTTTATTAATGAATTTTAGCAGCGTGTGGATTATGTGAAAATCGTGTGGGCAAGAGGACAAAGATACAGTCACTTGGGGGACAATTTAATGGTGTCACAATCATTTATGCATTATTTGATTTTGATTACAGCTAATCTTTTTATTTCCCTTGTCCAAAGTTATATAGAAACTTATTGTGTGTGTGTGTATATATATCCGAGGTTTTTCTTTAATTTATATATATATATATATATAAGCAGTCCGTAAGTTGCTTTTAAAACTGCTTTCATAAAAGCAGAGAGCTTTTAATGAATATTCTTCATTCATCTAATACCGTCATTAATTTTAAAAAATTACATTATTGCTTAGAGAACAAAGTGACCTCCACTACATACTACTACAACCACTTACCTTACACAACCACCACGATGGTTGTCACACTCCGACCCGCGAATAAAGACTATTCACGAACTAGGATGTGAGCCATATATTAGCTATAGAAATAAATTCTACAACCAAGATATGGTTCACACCCTAGCTCGTGAATAGTCTTTATTCGTTGGTCAGGGCGTGACAATGGTTGTCACCATCTTTGCCACCACAATTGTCACCACGCCACAACCACTACAACCGCCACCACAACCACAATAACTTTTGCCACCACCATCATAACAGTCCATAGCCGCCCTTACCACTAGTGTTATCTTTGCACGCCAACCACCACACCCCACTATTGGCACAACCACCCCCAACCATTGTCACTGCCATCACTACCGCTACCCCCATTGCCATTGTCACCGACGTCGTTGTCATCACCTACAATTGCAACCACCAACCTTACCACCACCATCGATGTCACCGCTATTGACACCACCACCACCACACCAAAATCACCATCACTTCCGCTGCCACCAATGCTACTTTTACACCCCACCAACACACCTTACTATTGGTACCATCGCCATCGCCATCGCCATTGCCAACCACTGCCTTCGCCATCACTGTGGTCGCCACCATTTGCTAGCATATTTATTTTTGTCATTATATAGAATTATATTATATCACTTACATTAAAATTTAACAAGCACCTTTACATTGCTTTTTATACTCACAACACTTTTAAAAATAGAGCTTATCAAGTGCTCATCTACTTTATTTTACATTTGAATATTCTTGAAACACAACAGGAAGTAGTTTTTTATTTTATTTTATTTTATTTTTAATTTTTTTAAGGCACAACCATCCATGATGGGCCCTAAAACATTCATTTGTAATGGAGAAAGTGGATGACTGAATTTTTTTAAAGAAACACTAAAATGACTACTATTTAACTCAATAGTCATAGCTTCGAATATGAATGATTTTTAGTAAAGATGATATTTGAAAGAATATCTAAAATATAAACGGTTTGTTGAAATACATTATGAAACGAGACTAACCGCACTGTGCCAAAAATATGTGCTAAAATGTATCTCCGGATCATGACTATATAATCTTTTGGGTAATCATTTAACAAAAAAATAAGAAATAAAAAAATGAATGCAACTTCCATGAGTAAACCTGTCGAAACACATGAATTGGTAGCTATTTTTCATTTGCCTCCTATTCTTATATTAATTGGATAGAATTTGGGAAATTTTAGGGATCTTTGTTCTGCCTTTAAAATTTCCAATTCGAACTCGAAAAAATCCAATGAATGCATTTGTATAGATTTTTAGAACTCCGATTGTTCTCTTTGAATTTTTTCGTAGTGTTCCAAATTTATTAAAATAACACATGGTGGATTAAAGATCACGTATGACGTACCATGATCTCCGAGTGTTGACTAAAAAAATGAAAAAGATGACAGAGCGAAACACACGGTGAATTCATCTAAAAACTTAGTCAAAGAGTGTTGGCACTGCCATTGAGACTAAGTTTGGTCGATGTGTCAAAGATATGTGCGTGGGCTTACAGATGTCCGCCACATAATAAATTACAAACCATTTTTTTTAATTTTCGAATGGATGAAACTAGGAGTTGATTGAAGGCTGAAATAGCTATCAGAAATAATTAAAATATGCGTATAGAAAAATAAATTTATAAATAAATAAGTAGTTAATTTTTATTTTTATTTTATCAAGTGTAGATTTTCTAAAAGGTTGTGTTATCTACACACTTATTTTTGAGAGGTGTATGAGGTAAAAACATAAGTGTGTGAATGCACCACCCTTTTGAAAATTAATATTTTTTTGAGTACATTGATATTTTACACTAAAGGAATAGAGAGTTCGGCTAAGCTACACAATAGGCAGCCTAATTTGGTATCGAATTTGCCATCTACGAGATTCGAATCTAAGACATCTTACTTTTAAATGAAGAAGAATACAACCAGACTGTAGTACTGAGTGACTCGAAAATTAATATTAATACTTAAAAACAAATGATTTATAATAGTATGTAGACGTGGGAGCAATGGGGATGTTTTTGTTTTCCTATATTTTATTTTTTTGATACATCGACCCCATTGTTTATTTGTTTGCTCTTGGGGCAAGTGGGAAAGTCAGGTCTCCAAGCCATTAGTACGGAAGCAATGCTTTGTCAAAGTCGAAGCTGAAAACGAGGATAGATCGATGAACTCAAACGTAACAGGTAAACAATCCAAATAAAAATTTCTAAGTGGCATGATTGAATCTTGGTTTCAATTATACTACGTAAATGTGAACAAGAAGAAATATGTGGATGCAAATAGCATAATATCATTGACGTGGTAAAACCCACACACAACGGGGAAAATTCATGGACACACAACCAGTTAAAGAATCCACTGACGAATAAGATTTTTACAAGACTCAATTTGATAGAAACTAGACTCGAAGCTTTACCAAATACTTATGTCTTGCAATACACTGTTTTTTTTTTTTTTTTTTTTTTTTTTTTTTTTTTGCTCTCTTTTGGATGATTGCATCACAATAGGTCCTCCTCACGAGCAAAGAGATCCACACAGCTTGTTCACCAATAATGTAGGATTATGAATGAATGCAAGGATTCCAAAGGTTTCACAAAGTTGCTCACACTAAGCCGAGCAAACATAAAACCTCTCCCTTTTAGATGTAATATTGAATATTACGGTTATGCAAAAGGTGAAGAAAGAACGATGTAGACTTATAGGACTGGGATCGCCTAACAACAAGGAGTAATAATAGGGAAAAACAGTCTTAGGTGTGTTCCTAAGGTAAAACTAATTCTACAAACCTAATTAACCAACCTAAATAAATATGATTTGATTAGATTTGATATCACTCTCCTAATTTTTTTTTTTTTTAAACAATCGATATTATCTACACTAAGAGGAGTGGGTGGGCTTAGCTTCACAATGGGCTAACAATAACGTGATTCAAATTCACATTTGATAAGAATCGAACCTAAGACCTCTTACATACCAGTGAATAGGAATATCACTAGACCGTAGTACTAAATGACGATATCACTCCTAATTAACTCAACCTCCAAACATAATGAAAATTACAAACTCACGTATACAAGTCTAGGAAAGAAACCAATAAAAGTCTTGCATGTGGGACCTTGATTTTCGGACTGTCGGACCAAAGTGGAAGAAATAGTGAAGACCCACACGAATGGTAGGCTAGGACCTACGAGTCTATATGGTTGGAATGACCCACACGATCTGGATCAGATCATCTTAGGTTTTATCGGGACAAGTTAATCTGATAGGCACTGGAATGGTAGGCCAGGTTTGGCCTCAAGAATGACCTACTTGGCCCTCAAGGAACATATCCCCTAATCCTAGACTTATTAGGAGAGAATCTTCGGAATTACTATTATTATGGAAATTAATGTGTGCTCCAATTAATCACTAATAGGGAGGAAAATGTTTCTAGATTTCCTATTAGGATTATCTCGGCTTTTAATACTAATTTCTATCATCATAAGGACTCTCATTAAACACTATAGATACACCCTCTATATCATATTCTCTACGCTTTATCCCACTGCTTGAAGCTCTTAAATTTTGTCCTAACTTGATCATCGTAGGGTATTTGGCCGGTTCCTCATCGGTGCGTAGGTTCTCGTAGGGTCCTTGGCTGGTTTCTCATCGGTGCGTAGGTTATTTTACGATCTTTTCTTGTTGGCTTGTAGGTTTCCTACAATTATTCGTATCATAAACAATGATTTGCTAATTTGGTTCCAACATTGCGCTTCAGAATTCTCTTATTATATGAAAATATTAGCCATTAAAAGTTTGAACTTGGGACATAGTGAATTATAAGTGAAATTGTAGAAAGGGGGCCATAATTTCTAGTGGTGCCACCGCGTTGGCAAGTATGCTCAAGAATTTTCAAATAGGTTAAGTGTCATGAATATGCTCAGGAATTGTCAAATATATTTGGATAATTTTTATATTATTTCATTACTTTCTAATTGGTGAGATATATAGGAATTACAAGAGTTGTTTACAAGTATTTCATCGATGTGGGACAAGAAATTAACAATAGAACTAATATATACAACTCGTAGCACTCTTTTCAAGTTGGAGCAAAGATGTTACGCATGCCCAACTTGTCGAGCAAGTTGGAAAACACACTACTAGAGACAACCTTAGTAAGCACATCAGTGAGTTGATCTTCAATTTCCACAAACGAAAAGGCAATGATTCCAACATTCAATTTCTCCTTGAGGAAGTATTGATCAATCTCAACATGATTTATATGATCATGTTGCATTGGATTATGAACAATCTTTATAGTTGCCTTATTATCAAAATGTAGATTCATAACTTGGTTCCCAAACCGAAGTCTGTCAACAATTTCTTCCACCACAACAACTCACAAACACCATGAAACACATCATATAGTTAGTGTTGGAACCAAATTCGAACATCACCATCCAGGGAGGAGTGCTCGAACAGCGATCTGCAAGAAAGAGCAAACAAACCGTGAACTCCTTAGGGCACCAGTGTGGTACTGGCCAAAGGATCTCCGACGATCAAGTCAATAAAGGTCTTAGAATTCAAGTAGTTGGCAAGAGAGTGAGAGAATAATATTGTATGCAATGTGCACGATATCGGAATACCTTTAATGAAACCTATACGGGAGTGTATGTATAGTTATCATGAGTGAATCCTCTTAGGATATTGAATCCTAATAAAGTCGGAAGAATTCTAGAGGATATCTAGCAATATATATTCTTTCCTTGTAGAATTATGATTAATTGAGGCTTAATTAAGCTAATTTTTAGATTATAGGAATCTCCAAGATAATAGGAAACTGTTGGAAAATTAGTTATTATTTTATTATTTATGGTTTTCTTGTGGGCAAAGGATATTAAAGGTTTTTTGCCCATTTAGAATTAGGATTTTGCTTTAGTTTTCACTAGTAGTGCTTGTATTAGTTTAATTTAATAAGTTAGTCAAGATATAGTTCTTAATTTGTAGCCATTTCGGCATTCTTATTATTTAATAATATTTTTATTATTTTGTAATCTTGTTATGATATTCAACTGAAACTAGATCGTCGAAATAAATTTTGTATCTTGCGAATTAAGTATGGTTATTCTCGACAAGACCTGCGGGCCTTGCCTACCATTTCGGAGCCCCACATGATGTGGTGCACTGTTGGTCCATTTGTATGGCCCAACCTAACCGAGTCTGGTTAGTTCATGATCGGACCAAGGAAACACTTGTATTCCAATCCACCTTACTCCGATTCTAAAATTTTCATGATCCCGCAAATAGTAATAAGTTTAATCGAAACGGGTTCTTTCCATACCAATTAATTTCTTAATTTTACTCATTCCTAACTTATCCGATTCTTTAAAAATGAGAAAAAGTAATTCTACAAATAAAAGAAACAAAAAGTCATGATAAATATTTAATAGCGAGAGTACTTTGACAAAGTATTGCTCCACAGTCCACGGTCAATCCACACTAATGAATTGACCCAACTTCCCCCCGCGTCCCCACTTTCCATACCAAAAATGACCTATTCGACCACACGTTCAAAAGAAGCACTATATCAATATATACACTAGGCAAAATTAAAAAACAAAAGAATGACTACTTAATTAATCATGCATGAACCTCTTTTATATTGTATATATGTATAATTAATTATTTCTGATATCTTATTCCTACGTACGTATCAACAAAGCAGTCATGGTAGGCGCCTACACAGAAGCTTCAAACTTTCCCCGACAACAATTCTCTCTCTCTATAAGCATTCAAGTTTCATAACAACCATAAGCATTAAGCACTTTACATTCACAAATCACAAACTACAGCGAAATTAAAGAAACTAAAGCAGATATTAATTAGATTAAGATGGTTTACGAGTATGTCCTTGCTGGTGTCTTGGTTTTTCTGCTGGGTTCGGTTTTCTTTGTGATCATAGACACTACTTTGAGCGAAAATAAGAGGGACGTTGCAATTGTGTCAGAAAACGGTGTTTGTTTGGCACCGTAGATTGACAAAAATGTACCGACGTTGTCATTGTTGGTGCCGGAGTTGCTGGTGCTGCTCTTGCTTACACTCTTGGAAAGGTGATCATTATTTCTCTCTCTATTTATAGAGTCTAACTCTCTTGATATTAATAATCTCTATTCGGAGTTCCAAAGTTCTCTATTTTTTTTTTTAAAAGATGAAATATAAATGCTGAATAGTAAGTTTTTTAGTTTTGTTCCTACTTTTTTAACTCTATTTTCCTCAGTAACTCAGTTAAGTTAAGCAGTCAAAACTTGAAGCTGTGTTTTTCTGACTTTTTATTTCTGAACGATTTATTTATTTTTTACTTAAATCCTATGAATGAATCCTTCAAAACTCGCTTTCATACTTAAAAATACTTGAAGCATCGTTTTAAAGAAGAAAAAAGAAAAATAATGGTCCTTATCATAAATATTGCACCCAAAACTCGCTTTTAAATCTTTCTCGCTAACATTTGTCTAAGAGCTGAGTAAACTAATTAGCATATTACATCTAGTGGATACGAGCCTAGTCAAGTTGACTAAAGCAATGTACACCCCCTTTACACCTAAGTTTGGATCCCCCTTCCCATAACTTAATCGAACTTAGTGTAGATCATTCTATTGTTTATCCAAAAAACCAATTAGCATTTCAAACCAACCCTTTCTTTCCTTGTACATATAAGGCTTCAGTCAATAGATGACGTTGTGAAAGCTAATTTATTTGCTTTCATTTTTTATTCGGCTCTAGTGGGTGCTAATAATTACAATAATGCAGTCTATACAGTTGTAATCTTGTTCACACTTTAAAGTTAGGCTTCCGTCCGTTTGTAATTGTCCTAGAACATTGAGAAGGCTTGCTAATTAAGCATTCAGATCTTATCCTGGCGTTGATCGAAGTCGTAATTATGTGGCCTTTTGAGTTAATCATGAGTTTTTCTTGTTGTTAAATGTAAGAAGGACGACGTGTACATGTGATTGAAAGAGACTTAAGTGAGCCAGATAGAATTGTGGGTGAACTATTGCAGCCTGGAGGCTATCTCAATTAGGTCTTGAAGATTGTGCAAATGATTCCATTGATGCTCAGAAAGTGTTTGGTTATGCTCTTTACAAAAATGGCAATGATACAAAACTATTATATCCCTTGGAAACATATAGCTCTGACATCGC
Source organism: Pyrus communis (assembly GCF_041283825.1). Lineage (NCBI taxonomy): Eukaryota > Viridiplantae > Streptophyta > Magnoliopsida > Rosales > Rosaceae > Pyrus > Pyrus communis. The sequence continues at coordinate 2,263,527 of NC_142571.1, forward strand.
CAGCAGAAGTTTTCACAACGGGCGTTTCATCCAAAGAATGAGCGAAAGGGCTGGAAATCTTCCCAAGTACGTGAATTCCCATCTTCCTGTGGAATATGATTAGAAGATAATCTTTTTCGATGTAATTTCTCTTGTACCCCTTACTCATGTCTCAATTACATTTTTCTCTACAGTGTGAAATTGGAACAAGGAACAGTGACAACACTAATTGAAGAAAAGGGCACCATCAAGGGAGTGATGTACAAGAACAAGGCCGGAGAGGAGATGAGAACATATGCTCCGCTAACAATAGTGTGCGATGGATGCTTTTCAAATCTGCGTCACTCTATCTCTACTCCGAATGTATTTTATTCGATCGTTAGAAACTCGAGCATTTCTTTTATATTAAAATGGAAGTGTTTGCACTTTAATGAGACCAACAAGACTAACTTGTCTAAATACTGTAGATTGAAAACCCGTCCTGCTTCGTTGGGTTGATCTTGGACAACTGCGAGCTTCCTCATGCAAATCATGGACATGTGATTCTGGGAGATCCTTCACCCATCCTGTTTTATCCTATCAGTAGTACCGAGGTTCGTTGTTTGGTAGATGTTCCGGGCACAAAAGTACCTTCAGTAGCTAATGGCGAAATGCCTCAATATTTGAAAAGTGTCGTGGCTCCTCAGGTGTCTATTATTTTGCTTGACTTTATTATGTTTCAATTTCCAGTCATTTCGATTTAAGGGGACTAGTCTGAGGAATGTGCTGTTTCAGGTTCCCCATCAGCTCTTAAGGGCTTTTCTAGCAGCGGTTGATAAAGGAATCATCAGAACAATGCAAAACAAAAGCATGCCGGCTGCTCCTCAGCCCACTCCTGGTGCAATTTTACTGGGGGATGCTTTCAACATGAGACATCCTTTAACCGGAGGAGGAATGACTGTGGCTCTTTCCGACATTGTTCTTCTAAGGGATCTTCTGAGACCCCTAAGTGATTTCAACGATGCACCTGCTCTGTGTGATTATCTCGAATCATTCTACACAATCCGCAAGGTATGTATCAACATTCTCGATATGTAAAAGAAAATTTTCACTTATAAGACAATCTGACATGCTATGTTATTGGATCTGACAATAACACATCATATATATAATTATCATCCATGTGAAAATGTGTCTAATGGAATTCGTTAATTTTCATTGCAGCCTGTGTCATCTCCCTTAAACACATTTGCCGGTGCCCTTTACAAGGTGTTCTGTGCATCGCCTAACCCCGCATGACAGGAAATGCGTGAAGCATGTTTTGACTATTTGAGCCTTGGAGGGATCTATTCAAATGGACCAATATCTCTACTGTGAGGTCTTGAACCTCGTCCAATCATCCTGTTTCTCCATTTCTTCGCTGTTGCTATATGTGGAGTCGGCCGCTTAATGATTCCATTCCCGACGCTGAAAGGGATGTGGTTGGGGGCTAGATTGATCTTGGTATGTTACTTATTTTCCTAGTAGTCTCATCAGCAAGCTTGTTACATTAGTCATATTACAAACAACAAAAACATGAATTGCTAACTAATCTTCTGGTTTTCAATTTCCAGAGTGCATCAGGAATCATATTCCCGATTATTAAAGCTGAAGGAGTTAGACAAATGTTCTTTCCTACAACAATGCCAGCATATTACAAAGTTCCTCCTGTTCATAGAAGAATCAAAACAAGCACGAAGCATGTATTTTAAGAAAAAAAGCCAAACAAAATACTTGTATCATACTGGCTTTTTGTTGTCGTTTGTATTACTTATAAATACTCAAATGTTTCTTTCAACTAATACTCATATTTAAAAATAGACTTTGATATTCACCAAGTGAAGAAATTTTACAACCCTGGTGATTAGAGTATTCCTCTTCAACCCACTGCGTCTCCTAATCTTCTCCCTTCCATTTGTGTAAATTAGTGTAGAATATCGCTTGTAATAAAAAATAAAAAAAAGTGGACATAATATTCAACAAGTAGAGAAATTCTACATTATTCTTTTAAAAAAAATTGTATAGTACCTTTTATTTTAATAAAGTTATATCATAATTATTGAAGTTTTTTTTTTTTATCCAATGTTACATAATAATTGTGAGGCTATCAAATGATATCCGTATTGCACTACCAACTTAGATTATTACATCTTAAACTGTTAGAAGTAATCTAAAGAAGTTAGGTTAAAGAGACATTTTGATGTTTTATTCTAATAATTGAGTGATTTAAATGACAAAGACATATCTTGCCTAAGTTAATATAGCTTAGGGCATTTCAAGAGGCCAGTTTAGCTTGCACCCAGGACTCCCCAAGGGACCAATTTATGATAGAATTGGTAGTCAATAAAAACCACTACCTAACACTTCTTATCCTCTATCCGCTTTTACCATTAGAACAACAAAAAATTGAAATGCAAGATTGCTTAAATAGTGCCACTTTGGGGGCTAGATTTCGTCTTTAGTCCATGACTCTTGCCCTTACCATTAGACATGCTTTAATAGACCGCACACCCATAGATTGGGATGAACACCAAATGATGGAGCAATTAATTAATTAGATTATTTATTTTTTATTTTTTTGACAAACAATATTATTTACATTAAGATGTGTGGAAGTGAGTTAAACCTCACAATGATCTGGTAATATTGTGGTTTAAATTTGAATGGAAGTAGAAATTAATTGAAAAGAATCAGTTAATTAAATTGACGTTTATACGTCTATATTGGGCGTTAAATAGTTTTTAGCTTAGCCTAGTACAAATGACGCTCGGGCTTGATTTAAGTTATAAAATGACTTTAGAATATACAAAGGTAGCCCAAGAGACCCACTAACCCATTTTGCCAAATTTTAACATGTGATACATCAACAATTTAGATCTTTGATCTTAAAGGGAATCTAGTTTATTCTTATGGCTTTTGCTTCCACCATATCTAGCTTTACATGTTGATTTAATTGCTAGATCTTGTCATACATGTTAGATTATATGTTAAATTTTGAAGTCCCAAGCATGAATTCTCTATGAATATTTTTTTTACAGTATAAGCACAAGTTATTATTAGTGAACATCAAGGAAAACAAACACAAGTATTTTAATTATAATATAAATGAACGACACGGTGGAACACAGCCACTTTTCTAATGAATTCCAAACAAAACAGAATGCCTCCAAGATTTTCCCCAAAAGAAAAGTAGTTGAAAGTTGAAACTTGCGAGAGTTGAAGACTTCACGTGTACAACCAATTAAGTCAAACATTTAAAAAAATATGTGTAGGTTAACTACGAACTGCAAGAGTTTGATACAAGTTTCTTGCAGAACAACAAATGCTAAAAAGAATTGAGAAACATAATTGCTCGGCTCTCTTTCCTAATTTCAGCTATGATCCTCACCTTGTTTGCGAGGGTAAATGCTAATATGGTACAAGTATTTTGTTTGGTTTTTTCTTAACATTTAAGCTTCGTTCTTGTTTCGATTCTTCTGTGAACAGGAGGAGCTCTGTAATATGATGGCATTGTTGCAGGAAAGAACATCTGTCTAACTCCTTCGGCTTTAATTATCGGGAATATGATTCCTGATGCACTCTGAAATTGAAAACCAAAAGATTAGTTAGCGATTCATGCTTGTATTGTTTGTAATATGACTTATATAACGAGCTTGCAGATGAGAAGGTACTGGGAAAATGAGTAAACATACCACGATCAATCTAGCCCCTAACCACATCCGTTTCGGTGTAGGGAATGGAATCATTAAGCGGCTGACTCCATAGACAGCCACAGCAAAGAAATGGAGAAACAAGCTGATTGGACGAGGGTTAAGACCGGAGAGTAGAGATATTGGTCCATTTGAACAGATGCCGCCAAGGCTCAAGTAGTCGAAACATGCTTCACGCATTTCCTGTCTTGCGAGGTCAGGCGATGCACAAAACACCTTGTAAAGGGCACCGGCCAATGTGTTTATAGTAGATGACACAGGCTGCAATGAAAATTAACTAATTTCATCACACACATTTCCACATGCATGATAATATGCTCTCACCAAGATATATATATATATATATATCCGACTTGTTATGTTGTTCAATTGTGAATCAGTGCTTGAAATAACAATATAACATGTCAGACTGTCTAATAAGAGAAAATTTTAATTTACATATAGGAAATGCGGCAATATACCTTGCGGAGCGTGTAAAATGATTTGAGATAATCGCACAAAGCAGGTGCATCGTTGAAGTCACTTAGGGGTCTCAAAAGATCCCTTAGAAGAACAATGTCGGAAAGAGCCACAGTCATTCCTCCTCCAGTTAAAGGATGTCTCATGTTGAAAGCATCCCCCAATAAAATTGCGCCAGGGGTGGGCTGAGGAGCAGCCGGCATGCTTTTGTTTTGCATTGTTCTGATGATTCCTTTATCAACCGCTGCTAGAAAAGCCTTTAAGATCTGATGGGGAACCTGAAGCAAATTCCTCAAATTAGTCCCTTTCTATCAAAATGAATGGCATTGAAATTTAATAAAGTCAAGCAAAATAATAGATACCTGAGGAGCCACCACGGTTTTCAAATACTGAGCCATTTCACCGTTAGCTACTGATGGTACTTTTGTGCCGGGTACATCTACCAAACAACGAACCTCGGTGCTACTAATAGGATAAAACAAGATGGGTGAAGGGTCTCCCAAAATCACATGTCCATGGTTTGCATGAGGAAGCTCACAATTCTCCAAGATCAAACCGACAAAGCAGGATGGATTTTCAATCTGCAGTATTTAGACAAGTTAGTCTTGTTGGTCTATAATAGCAAACACTTCAATGCTAAAATATAAAAGAAATGTTCGAATTCTGAAGACTGAAATCAATGAATTACATTGGGAGTAGAGATAGAGCGGCGCAGATTTGAAAAGCAGCCATCGCATACTATTGTTAGCGGAACATATGTTCTCATCTCCTCTCCGGCCTTGTTCTTGTACATCACTCCTCTGATAGTGCCATTTTCTTCAATTAATGTTGTCACTGTTCCTTGTTCCATTTTCACACTGCAAAGAAAACATTGTCAGACATGAATAAGAGGTACAAAGCAGATTACATCCAAACAATCACAGCCAAGAAATCATGATGATCTTCTCATCATACTCAGAAGGAAAATGGGAATTTACGTACTTTGAAAGAGTTGCAGCCCTTTCCCGCATTCTTTGGATGAAACGTCCATTGTGGAAACTTCTCCCGGCGATATCTGAACTATATGTTTCTAAGGGATATGACAGTTTTGTGTCATTGCCATTTTTGTAAAGGGCATAACCAAACACTTTTTGAGCATCAATGGACTCATTAGCACAATCTTCAAGACCTAATTCAATCAACTTGAGATAGCCTCCAGGCTGCAATAGTTCACCAACAATTCTGTCTGGCTCGTTCAAGTCTCTTTCGATCACATGTACACGCCGTCCTTCCTATATTTAACAAGAACCAAAACTCACGATTAACTCAAAAGGCTACATAATTACAACTTTAATTAAGCTCCGCTAGGACAAGAAGATCCGAATGCTTAATTAGCCAAACGAATGACAGTTACAAACTACCATAAACCAAAGTTTAGCTGTGTGAACAGGATTAATATACTGTTTGGACTGGAATTAGCACCCCATATTAGGGCCAACTCATAAAGATAAAAACAAAGAAATTGGCTTTGATAACTTCATTTATTGACTGAATCCTCCATTGTATAGTTTATATAAATGCTACAAATGTTAGTGAGAAACATTTAAAAAGCGCGTTTAGGGTAATATTAAGGTCCATTCTTGTTTTCCCTGGTTAAAAACGATGTTTCAAGCATTTTTAACTATGAAATCGGGGTTTTAATTTTAAAAAAAATGGCAATAAGAAATAAAAAGTCAAAAAATAGCTAGAGTTGAAAAACTATAATGCTAATAACGATTGACGATGATTACGATTTCTATTGAACATTCATTCATCTTAAAAAAAAAAAAAAAAAAAAAAAATATAAACTTTAGAGAATGTAGATTATGAAGATAAAGAGAGAGAAATGATGATCACCTTCCCAAGAGTGTAAGCAAGAGCAGCACCAGCAACTCCGGCACCAACAATGACAACATCAGTATTTTTCTCAATCTCCGTCGCCGAAAAAACACCAGTTTCAGAAACATTCGCGACGTCTTCCTTCTTCTTTTCGCTGTAGGTGGTGTTTATGATGAGGAAGAAAACAGAACTCAACAAAGAAACCAGGACACCAGCAAGAACATACTCATAAACCATAATTTAATTAATTAATCTTTTGCGATTTAGTGTTTTTGTTTGTCTAGAATTTGGTTGTGAAGATGAAGTGCTTGATGCTTATGATGGAAGTTGAAGGGCGTTTATATAGAATGGGAGACTGCAGTTGGTAACTTGGTAGGCACCTGCCGCGGTGTTTCTGGCCATTTTTTTATTAATGAATTTTAGCAGCGTGTGGATTATGTGAAAATCGTGTGGGCAAGAGGACAAAGATACGGTCACTTGGAGGACAATTTAATGGTGTCACACTCATTTATGCATTATTTGATTTTGATTACAGCTAATCTTTTTATTTCACTTGTCCAAAGTTATACAGAAACATATTATATATATATATATATATATATATATCTCCGAGTTTTTTCTTTAATTTAATCTTCTTCTTTTTTCGCAATATATATATATATATATATATATAAATGCACATATATGTAAGTAGTTCGTAAGTTGCTTTTAAAACTGCTTTCATAAAAGCAAAGAGCTTTTAATGAATATTCTTCATTCATCCAATACCCTCATTAATTTTAAAAAAATTACATCATTGCTTAGAGAACAAAGTGACCTCCACTACATACTACTACAACCACTTACCTTACACCACCACCACCATGGTTGTCACCATCTCCGCCACCACAATTGTCATCACATCAAACCACTACAACCGCCACCACAACCACAATAACTTCTACCACCACCGTCATAATCGTCCACCGCCGCCCTTACCACCAGTGTTATCTTTGCACGCCAACCACAACACCCCACTATTGGCATGACCACCCCCAACGATTGTCATTGCCATCTCCACCGCTACCCCCATTGCCATTGTCATCGATATCGTTGTCATCACCTACAATTGCAACCACCACCGAACTTACCACCACCATCGATGTCACCACTAATGACACCACCACCGCCACACCACAATCACCATCACTTCTGCTGCCACCAATGCTACCTTTACACCCCACCAACACACCTTACTATTGGTACCATCGCCATTGCCATTGCCATTTTCATCACAACCACTGCTGTCGCCGCCACCATCCACTAGCATATTTATTTTTGTCATTATATAGAATTATATTGTATCACTCACCTTAAAATTTAACAAACACCTTTACATTGCTTTTTATACTCACAACACTTTTAAAAATAGAGCTTATCAAATGCTCATCTGCTTTATTTTAGATTTGATTATTCTTGAAACACAACAGAAGTAGTTTTTTTTTATATTTTATTTTATTTTATTTTTTTTATTTTTTAAGGCACAACCATCCCTAATTTGCCCTAAAACATTCATTTGTAGTAGAGAAAATGAATGACTAAATTTTTTTCAATGAAACACTAAAATGACTACTATTTAACTCAATAGTCATGATTTCGGATATGGATGAATTTTAGTAAAGATGATCTTTGAGGGAAGATCTAAAACATAAACGGTTTGTTGAAATACATTATGAAACGAGACTAACCGAACTATGCCAAAAATATGTGCTAAAATGTATCTCCGGATCATGACTATATAATCTTTTGGGTAATCAGTTAACAAAAAATAAGAAATAAAAAAATGAATGCAACTTTCATGAGTAAACCTGTCGAAACACATGAATTGGCAGCTATTTTTCATTTGCCTCCTATTCTTATATTAATTGGATAGAATTTAGGAAATTTTAGGGATCTAAGTTGGAATTTGTTCTGCCTTTAAAATTTCCAATTCGAACTGGAAAAAATCCAATGAATGCATTTATATAGATTTTTAGAACTCCGATTGTTCTCTTTGAATTTTGTCGTAATGTTCCAAATTTATTAAAATAACACATGGTGGATTAAAGATCGCGTATGACGTACCATGATCTCCGAGTGTTGACTAAAAAATGAAAAAGAGAGAGCGAAACCGAAACTCATGGTGAATTCATCTAAAAACTTAGTCAAAGAGTGTGGCACTGCCATTGAGACTAGTTTGGTCAATGTGTCAAAGATATGTGCGTGGGCTTACAGATGTCCGCCACATAATAAATTACAAACCATTTTTTTAATTTTCGATGGGACGAAACTAGGAGTTGATTGAGGGCTGAAACAGTTATAAAAAATAATTAAAATATGTGTATAGAAAAATAAATTTATAAATAAATAAGTAGTTATTTTTATTATTTTTTTTTTTTATCAAGTGTAGATTTTTTGAAAAGTTATGTTATGCACACATTTATTTTTTAGGTATGTATTTGTGAATGCACGACCCTTTTGAAAATTAATATTTTTTTTAGTACATTGATATTTTACACTAAAGGGAGAGGGAGTTCAGTTAAGTTACACAATAGACAGCCTAATTTAGTATCGAATTTGCCATCTACGAGATTCGAAGCTAAAAATAATTTAAAAATAATTTATTTCATCCATCCATTCCATCTCATCATTCAGTGTACTACTCCCACTACTTATTTTGCATTGCACGTTAGTCTTCTTATTAGTTCTATCTGCTCACAGTTGCAGCAAATGTTTGATTTGATATTTGAATTGGTTGGCGCGTGCTTACGCGCGATTGGGTTGGATTATTTTTTATTTTTTGTCCTTATCATTAAATAAAGTTTGTGAGGGTAAAGCCAACCAAATCCTTTCAAACTGACATCAACAATCTCCAAAAAAATTTAAAAGGAGAGAGAAATTTGAGATAAAAAAAAAAATATTGCTAACATCAATACATGACAGTAATTTGTAAGGAAATAGTTTAAAAAATAGTGATAGTACTAGTGTTCGATTTTAAGAAATAATCAGTGTTTAGTTTACGAAATAGTTAGCTTTTTGTTTAAGAAATAGTTAGTGCTTAGTTTACAAAATAGTGACAGTACTAGTTTACGAAACAGTGATAATACTATTGTTTGGTTTGAAAAATAGTTAGTACTTAGTTTACGAAATAGTGATAGTACTATTACTCGGTTTAATATATATAGTCTATTGTGTTCAGTTTAAGAAATAGTCAGTGTTTCAGAAATAATCAGTGTTTAGTTTACGAAATAATAATAGTACTAGCGTTCAGTTTAAGAAATAGTCAGTATTCAGTTTACAAAATAGTCAGTGATTAGTTCAAGAAGTAATGATAGTATTATTGTTCCGTTTAAGATATAGTTAGTGTTTAGTTTAAGAAATACTGTTCAGTTTAAGAAGTAGTTAATGTTTAGTTTACAAAATAGTGTTTGGTTTAAGAAGTAGTCAATGTTCAATTTAAGAAGTAGTGTTCAGTTTAAGAAGTAGTCAATGTTCTATTTAAGAAATAGTCATAGTATTAATGTTCATAAAACTAAATAATGAAATTTTTCTTTATTTTTGATTTTGTAATATTATTACTTAGTTTGTTCTAAAACAATTGAAAGAATAATCAAATAAACAAATAATAAAATAAAAATAAAAAGTTTATGGAGTGAGGTGAAAGGAGAGAGAAGAGCGGGGAGAGGTGAAAAAATAAAACTAAAAAAAAAAAGAGAGAAAAAGTTGATGTGGATGGGTGAGGTGAAGGGAAAGAAAAAAATGGATGTGAACGTACGAAAGAGGGAGAGAGAGAAAGAGGTTGCACAGTTAAGAGAGGAAGAAAGTGTGTGTGTGTGATGTGACGCGCGGTCTCACGCGTCAGTATATGTTTTTTTTTTTTTGTTTTTTTTTTTGTTTTGTTGTTATGTAAAACTTTTGTCATTTTCATTAAAATTTGAGTCATTTTTATTAAAGTTTAAGCTTTTTTTTATTAAATAAAGTTAGTAGATGTTTTTTGGTTAATTAAAAGTTTTGAGAAACCATTTTCATTAAAGTTCTCTTATTTTTTTTATCTTGGGGCAAGTGGGAAAGTCGGGTCTCTAAGCCATCAGTACGGAGCAATGCAGTTGAAAACGAGGATGGACAGATGAACTCAAACGTAACTCGTAAACAATCCAAATAAAAATTTCTAAGTGGTACTGTGGTATGATTGAATCTTGGTTTCAATCATACTACATAAATGTGAACAAGAAGAAATATGTAGATACAAATAACATAATATCATTGACGTGGTAAAACCCACACATAATGGGGAAATTCAATTTGATAGAAACTAGACTCGAAGCTTTACCAAATACTTATGTCTTGCAATACTCTGTTTTTTTTTTTTTTTTTTTTTTGCTCTATTTTGGATGATTGCGTCACAATAGGTCCTCCTCACGAGCAAAGAGATCCACACAGCTTGTTCACCAATAATGTGTTGGAGCAATATTAGAAAATATGAAAAATAACAAAATAATTCCAATCATAATAATCATAAAGAAATTTACAACATCAATTATATATGAGATTAATATAAACAACTAAAGAGAAAGTTAGAAAAAATTGACAGACTTGGAGATTGAGGCTTGCATAAATCCAATGTCCTAAAGATATAATTTCGCTCATACTCTTGTGCTTGTAGTTTGGTAGACGTCTGTCTCCCAAGATTCAACAATCTATAATCTGAAGTCAAATCATTTCAATCTTCGGACTCTGGCAAACTTCATATATTTCATACTCTCAAGACACGACTCGAAGATTAACTAACAAATAATAAAAGACATTGGAGAAAACTCTTTTTAGAATCCATTAGATATGTGGGATGTTTGAGTTTATATAGAACTCAAGCCACCCATTTTTGAAATATTGTGACCGTTGCCTAAAGTTCCAATGAACAGTCACAACTTATGAATTTGAATTCAACTATGACACGACTCTTATTTTTCATTCATACAGAAATTAAATATTATAAACTAATATTATAATATATAATTTCCGACATAATGTAGGATTATGAATGAATGCAAGGATTCTAAAGGTTTCACAAAGTTGCTCACTAAGCCTAGCAAACATAAAACCTCTCCCTTTCAGATGTAATATTGAATATTACGGTTATGCAAAAGGTGAAGAAAGAACGATGCAGACTTATAGGAATGGGACGCCTAACTACAAGGAGTAATAATAGGGAAAAACAGTCTTAGGTGTGTTCCGAAGGTAAAACCAATTCTACAGACCTAATTACCAACCTAAATAAATATGATTTGATTAGATTTGATATCACTCTCCTTTTTGTTTTTTTTTTTTGAACAATCAATGTTATCTACACCAAGGGAGGAAGTGGACTTAATCTCACAATGAGCTAACAATAACGTGGTTCAAATTCGCCTTTGGCGAGAATCGAACATAAGACCTCTCACTTACTAATGAAGAGGAATACCACTAGACCGTAGTACTAAGTGGTGATAACACTCACCTAATTAACTCAACCTCTAAACATATATTTTCCTAAAATGAATGCACATGTTTTACCTCAAGTAATCCACGACATTTGTTTTCTCCTGATTTTTCTTGATGCACAAATCTTTAAAACACAAACCAACAACACTAGAATCAACTTATCCTAGAACTCGACAAAAAAATAAAGAAAAAAAAACCTATCCTGGAATGAAAATTACAAACTCCCGCATACAAATCTAGGAAAGAAGCCAATGAAAGTCTTGCGTTTGGGACCTTGATTTTCGGACCGTCGGACCAAAGTGGAAGAAATAGTGAAGACCGGATCTCCAGATCCAGAGAAGCGGATAAACTCAGATCATGCCTTGGACCTACAAGTTAATACAATCAGATCTATATGGTTGGAATGACCCACACAATCTGGATCGGATCATCTTAGGTTCTATCGGGACAAGTCAATCTGATAGGCACTGGAATGGTAGACCAGGTTTGGCCTCAAGAATGACCTACTTGGCCCCCAAGGAATGTATCCCCTAATCCTATACTTATTAGGAGAAAATCTTCGGAATTACTATTATTATGGAAATGAATGTGTGCTCCAATTAACCTAATAAGAAGGAAAATGTTTATAGATTTCCTATTAGGATTATCACATCTTTTAATACTGATTTCTATCCTCATAAAGACTGTCATTAAACACTATAGATACACCCCCTATATCACATTCTCTACGCTTTATACCACTGCTTGAAGCTTTTAAAATTTTGTCCTAACTTGATCGTTGTATGATCTTTGGCCGGTTCCTCATCGGTGCGTAGGTTGTCGTAGGGGCCTTGGCCGGTTTCTCATTGGTGCGTAGGTTATTTTACGATCTTTTTTGTTTTGTAGGTTTCCTACGATTGTTCGTATAATAAACAGTGGTGTGCTAATTTGGTTCCAACATTGCACTTCAGATCTCTCATTATATGAAAATATTAGCCATTAAAAGTTTGAACTTGGGACATAGTGAATTATAAGTGAAATTGTAGAAAGGGGGCCATAATTTCTAGTGGTGCCACTGCGTTGGCAAATATGCTCAAGAATTTTCAAATAAGTTAAGTGTCATGAATATGCTCAGGAATTGTCAAATAGTATTTGGATATTTTTTATATTATTTCGTTACTTTCTAATTGATGAGATATATAGGAATTACAAGAGTTGTTTACAAGTATTTCATCGATGTGGGACAAGGAATTTACAATAGAACCAACATATACAACTCGTAACATTCTTTTCAAGTTGGAGCAAAGATGTTACACCTACCCAACTTGTAGAGCGAGTTGGAAAACACACTACTAGAGACAACCTTAGTAAGCACATCAATAAGTTGATCTTCAATTTCCACAAACGAAAAGGCAATGATTCTAACATTCAATTTCTCCTTCATGAAGTATCAATCAATCTCAACATGATTTATATGATCATGTTGCACTGGATTATGGACAATCTTTATAGCTGCCATATTACCAAAATGTAGATTCATAACTTACTTGGTTCCAAAACCAAGGTCTCTTAATAATTTCTTCCACCACAACAACTCATAAACACCATGAAACACATCATATAGTTAGTGTTGCAACCAAATTCGCACACCACCATCCAGGGAGGAGTGCTCAAAACACGATCTACAAGAAAGAGCAAACAAACTGTGAACTCCTTAGGGCACCAGTGTGGTATTGGCCGAAGGATCTCTGACGATCAAGTCAATAAAGTTCATAGAATTCAAGTAGTAGGCAAGAGAGTGAGAGAATAATATTGCATGCAATGTCCATGATATCAGAATCCTTTTAATGAAACCTATACGGGGGTGTATATATAGTTATCATGAGTGAATCCTCTTAGGATATTGAATCCTCATAAAGTCAGAAGAATTCTAGAGGATATCTAGCAATAGATATTCTTTCCTTGTGGTATTATGATTAATTGAGGCTTAATTAAGCTAATTTTTAGATTATAGGAATCTCCAAGATAATAGGAAACTGTTGGAAAATTAGTTATTATTTTATTAGTATTTATGGTTTTCTTGTGGGCCAAAGATATTAAAGTTTTTTGCCCATTAAGGATTAGGGTTTTGTTTTAGTTTTCACTATATATAGTAGTGTTTGTATTAGTTTATTTTAATAAGTTAGTCAAGATGTAGTTCTTACTTTGTAACCGTTTCAACATGCTTGTTATTTAATATTATTTTTATTATTTTGTAATCTTGTTATGATATTCAACTAAAACTAGATCATCAAAATAAATTTCGTATCTTGTGAATCAAGTATGATCATTCTCGACAAGACTTGTATGCCTTGCCTACCATTTCGGAGCCCCACATGATGTGGTGCACTGTTTGTCCGTTAGTACGACCCAACCTAACTAAGTCTGGTTAGTCCATGATCAGACTAAGGAAGCGCTTGTATTCCAACCCACCTTACTCCGATTCTAGAATTTTCACGATCTCACAAATAGTAAAAAAGTTTAATCGAAACGGGTTCTTTTCATACCAATTAATTTCTTAATTTTACTCATTCCTAACTTATCCGATTCTTTAAAAATGAGAAAAAGTAATTCTACAAATAAAAGAAACAAAAAGTTTCCAAAAAAATAAAAATAAAATAAAGGAAACAAAAAGTCATTATAAATATTTAATAGCGAGAGTACTTTGACAAAGTATTGCTCCACAGTCCACAGTAAATCCACACTAATGACTTGACCCAACTTCCACCCGGGGCCCCACTCTCCATACCAAGAATGACTTATTCGACCACACGTTCAAAAAAGCACTGTATCTACATCCTACGCAAAACTATAAAACAAAAGAATGACTACTTAATTAATCGTGCATGAACCTCTTTTATATTGTAATACGTATAATTAATTATTTCTGATATCTTATTCCCACGTATCTATCAACAAAGCAGTCGTGGTAGGCGCCTACACAGAAGCTTCAACCTTTCCCCGACAACAATTCTCTCTCTATATAAACGCATTCAAGTTTCATAACAACCACAAGCATTAAGCACCTTACATTCACAAATCACAAATTACAGCGAAGTTAAAGAAACTAAAGCAGATATTAATTAGATTAAGATGGTTTACGAGTATGTTCTTGCTGGTGTCTTGGTTTCTCTGTTGGGTTCGGTTTTCTTTGTGATCATAAACACTACTTTGAGCGAAAATAAGAGGGACGTTGCAATTGTGTCAGAAAACGGTGTTTGTTTGGCACCGGAGATTGAGAAAAGTACCGACGTTGTCATTGTTGGTGCCGGAGTTGCTGGTGCTGCTCTTGCTTACACTCTTGGAAAGGTGATCATTATTTCTCTCTCTATTTATAGTCTAACTCTCTTGATCTTAATAATCTCTATTCGGAGTTCCAAAGTTCTCTATTTTTTTTTAAAAGATGAAATATAAATGTTGAATAGTAAGTTCTTTAGTTTTGTTGCTACTTTTTTAACTCTATTTTCCTCAGTAACTCAGTTAAATTAAACAGTTAAAACTTGAAGCTGTATTTTTCTGACTTTTTATTTCTAAACGATTTATTTATTTTTTACTTAATCCTATGAATGAATCCTTCAAAACTTGCTTTCATACTTAAAAAATACTTGAAGCATCGATTTAAAGAAGGAAAAAGAAAAATAATTGTCCTTATCATAAATATTGCACCCAAAACTCGCTTTTAAATCTTTCTCACTAACATTTGTCTAAGAGCTGAGTAAACTAATTAGCATATTATATCTAGTGGATACGACCCTAGCCAAGTTGACTAAAGCAATGTACACCCCCTCTGCACCTAAGTTTGGATTCCCCTCCCCATAACTTAATCGAACTTAGTATAGATCATTCTATTGTTTATCCAAAAAACCAATTAGCATTTCAAACCAACCCTTTCTTTCCTTGTACATATAAGGCTTCAGTCAATAGATGACGTTGTGAAAGCTAATTTATTTTCTTTCATTTTTTATTCGACTCTAGTGGGTGCTAATAATTACAATAATGCAGTCTATACAGTTGTAATCTTGTTCACACTTTAAAGTTAGGTTTCCGTCCGTTTGTAATTGTCCTAGAACATTGAGAAGGCTTGCTAATTAAGCATTCAGATCTTATCCTGGCGTTGATCGAAGTCGTAATTATGTGGCCTTTCGAGTTAATCATGAGTTTTTCTTGTTGTCAAATGTAGGAAGGACGACGTGTACATGTGATTGAAAGAGACTTAAGTGAGCCAGACAGAATTGTGGGTGAACTATTACAGCCTGGAGGCTATCTCAAATTGATTGAATTAGGTCTTGAAGATTGTGCAAATGAGTCCATTGATGCTCAGAAAGTGTTTGGTTATGCTCTTTACAAAAATGGCAATGATACAAAACTATCATATCCCTTGGAAACATATAGCTCTGACATCGTCGGCAGAAGTTTTCATAACGGGCGTTTCATCCAAAGAATGCGCAAAAGGGCTGCAACTCTTCCCAAGTACATGAATTCCCATCTTCCTGTGGAATATGATTAGAAGATAATCTTTTTCGATGTAATTTCTCTTGTACCCCTTACTCCTGTCTCAATTACTTTTTTCTCTACAGTGTGAAATTGGAACAAGGAACAGTGACAACACTAATTGAAGAAAAGGGCACCATCAAGGGAGTGATGTACAAGAACAAGGCCGGAGAGGAGATGAGAACGTATGCTCCGCTAACAATAGTGTGCGATGGATGCTTTTCAAATCTGCGTCGCTCTATCTCTACTCCGAATGTATTTTATTCGATCTTTAGAAACTCGAGCATTTCTTTTATATTAAAATGGAAGTGTTTGCACTTTAATGAGACCCACAAGACTAACTTGTCTAAATACTGTAGATTGAGAACCCGTCCTGCTTCGTTGGGTTGATCTTGGACAACTGTGAGCTTCCTCATGCAAATCATGGACATGTGATTCTGGGAGATCCTTCACCCATCCTGTTTTATCCTATCAGTAGTACCGAGGTTCGTTGTTTGGTAGATGTTCCCGGCACAAAAGTACCTTCAGTAGCTAATGGCGAAATGGCTAATTATTTGAAAACTGTCGTGGCTCCTCAGGTGTCTATTATTTTGCTTGACTTTATTATGTTTCAATTTCCTGTCATTTCGATTTAAGGGGACTAATCTGAGGAATGTGCTGTTTCAGGTTCCCCATCAGCTCTTAAAGGCTTTTCTAGCAGCGGTTGATAAGGGAATCATCAGAACAATGCAAAACAAAAGCATGCCGGCTGCTCCTCAGCCCACTCCTGGTGCTATTTTATTGGGGGATGCTTTCAACATGAGACATCCTTTAACTGGAGGAGGAATGACTGTGGCTCTTTCCGACATTGTTCTTCTAAGGGATCTTCTGAGACCCCTAAGTGATTTCAACGATGCACCTGCTTTGTGTGATTATCTCAAATCATTCTACACACTCCGCAAGGTATGTATCAACATTCTCAATATGTAAAAGAAAATTTTCACTTATAAGGCAGTCTAACATGTTATGTTATTCAATCTGACAATATAACACGTCATATATATAATTATCATCCATGTAAATATGTGTCTAATGGAATTGGTTAATTTTCATTGCAGCCTGTGTCATCTACCATAAATACATTAGCCGGTGCCCTTTACAAGGTGTTCTGTGCATCGCCTGACCCCGCAAGACAGGAAATGCGTGAAGCATGTTTTGACTATTTGAGCCTAGGAGGCATCTGTTCAAATGGACCAATATCTCTACTTTCAGGTCTTAAACCTCGTCCATTCATCCTGTTTCTACATTTCTTTGCTGTGGCTATATATGGAGTCGGCCGCTTAATGATTCCATTCCCGACGCCAAAACGGATGTGGTTGGGGGCTAGATTGATCTTGGTATGTTACTTATTTTCCTAGTACTGTCTCAACAGCAAGCTTGTTACATTAGTCATATTACAAACAACAAAAACATGAATTGCTAACTAATCTTTTGGTTTTCATTTTCCAGAGTGCATCAGGAATCATATTCCCGATTATTAAAGCTGAGGGAGTTAGACAAATGTTCTTTCCTACAACAATGCCAGCATATTACAAAGTTCCTCCTGTTCATAGAAGAATCAAAACAAGAACGAAGCATATATTTTAAGAAAAAAAGCCAAACAAAATACTTGTATCATAGTAGCTTTTACCCTCGCAAACAAGGTGAGGGTCATTGCTGAAATTAGGAGAGGAAGTAGAGAAGTTATTTTTCTCAATTCTTTTACCATTCGTTGTTCTGCAGTTCGTAAATAGTCTACACTTCAATTTTTTACTTAATCAGTACTACTCATCAAGTCTTCAAACATCCGACTCCTTCTCGACCTTTGCAATGCCTGCTTCTGCGATTTGCTGGCTTTAATTTGTTGTTAATTCTGATTTAGTGTAGTTTCTTTGTATGGCCTTCTAATGCAGAAAGAACGTGACCAAATTTCATCAACTAATTGGCGGGAACTAAAAATAAAACATGACGCATATCAGCAATGCAAGATGACCTTTTGAAATTTTAGCATGATTGTTAAGCTAGAAAAATACTTCAGGTAAAACGACAGAAAAACATGCTTATTCCAACTAAGGTGAGAATTAGCATCAACGTTCCGTGCTGAGGTTTGTTAGAGAGTGCGGCATTTTAAGGGAATTGTGTAACATTGGGGTCGGCCAAAGGGAAAATTGGTGTCATTGTTTACCGGCTATAAAACTATATCAATCCGCTTTAGAAAGAGTGTAAAATTCTGGGAACACCATCGGAAGTACCCCTTTTGGTTTTTTTGTTCTTAGAAGCATATTGTTATTTTTATTACTAGACAGTGCATGGAAACTGGGGCATTGTTGTTTGTATTACCAAACAATACTGAAACTTTGTTGCCAGATCTAACCTTCTCAGTGGTCCCTTTCTTGGATCAGTACGAATACAAGTCTTTATCTCTTCAAGACGCATAACATCACCCAGGTTATGCTCTAATACAGTGCAGCTGTCCATGAATGCAGCAGCTCAGCCTGTGACAAATCCTTAGCCTCAACAAGAACAAGCGCTGCACAAATCATTCGCGAGGAAACACAAGTCAATAAATTCTCAACTGCTAAACATAGAAACTCAAACTAAAAATTCCAAAATTGAATAGCCAGTTACTAACTTTAAATTCGATAAACACATCACGAGCAAAACACTATAGAATCCAAATCAGATGGGAGGGTATGAGATAGGAATACCAACAGCTCGATTTTGGGATCTGTGTATGTGTTTTCGACCTTTTGTCTATTTGAACATCTAATCCCCCATTAAATCGATGAGTTTTTAGTGAATTTGGTACAAATGTGGCTTCATGTCCATCCAATTATGAGTTACACGCTCATCATGTCATCAATTTAATGAGGATTCAAATAATTTGTTATACAAATGAGATAACTAATACAGTTTTAAAACTTTAGGGTGTAATGTGAAAAAGTAAAAATTTTATGGCCCATTTTGAAAATAACCCCAAACTTATGGGTCACTAGGCGTTAATTCATTTTGTTAACAGTTTTGACTCTCATCCTAATTAGTTTTCCGTTCATCCACATTTTCACTAAATTATCCGATTCCTTAATTCTCTAAAACTGATAAGTAATCTGCTCTAAATTAAATTTCATTTTTTAGCTGCAGGTTGTTCAAGTCATTCCATTGAGCTTGTGAGACAATGACTCCAACAAATTCCACAAATAAAAGATAAATTAACTGCAACAATTTCTACAAATGACAGATAAATAAAATGCCATGATAAATATTTTATTATCGAGTACTTTGACAAATATTTGCTCCACAGTCCACCGTCCTCCACTCCAATAACTTGACCCAACTTCCCCGTAGCCATCATGTCTGATGTCTCCACTGTTGGAGACAAGGAAGAGAAGAAGAAAATATTTTGACAATTTGGTAAAGGGGGCTCTTGGCTCTCCCACAAACTTTCTATTATATTTGTTTCCAAAAAAAAAAAAAACTTTCTATTGTATTTTCACATTGGAAAGAGACGTTGTTCTCTCTCTAAGGGTTACACAGTTGGCTTTTCCATTAGAGCAGCTCCGGTGTGTGCTGGAGCTCGAGAGACAATGGAGTGAATAGGGCCAAAGAGTCCGGCTGATTTGGTCCATCGTGTGGCAGCCCGAGGGACAGGCCCAGTCCGAGGGCTAGGCCTGGACGAGTTGCCAGCCCGAGAGTCCGAAGGCATTTTGACGCAAGGCTGACGTCACCCAGACGTCAGCCACATTTTTTATCTTTTTCTGTTAGGTGCATCGGCCGACAAGATTTCAAAAAGGAGGGATCCGCGGCCCACTAAGAAATGTTACTGTTGGGAAGCCACGTGGCTTCCCCTCGTCCGTTGGATTTCAACGGCAACAATTTTTGGACCGTTGGATTTCCAACGGTAGAAAAAATAAAAAAAACCTTATTTAATATCAGCCGTTGGATTTGAGATCAACGATCCACGTTATTCGCCTTTATAAATTAAAAAAAAAAAGAAGAAAAAACAGTTTTAAAAATCAAAAATGTTACCGTTGTGCCACATGGCACAATCTGCAGTGTTGGAATTCAAATTTTTTTAATCCAACGGCAGAGATTAATTAGTTGAATAAAAATTAAAAAAAATGTCAAAAATGAATAAAAATCCAAAAAAAAAATTGATTTTACTTTTCTATAAATACCTTCTCATTATCTTTTATCTTACACCACAATTTCATATTTTCTCAACTACTTTCAACCATATTCCTATCTTTCTCTCAAAGTTTCAATCCAATTTTTTTCCAACAAAATGACTAATGATGCAAGTACGAATTGGATGCTTCTTGAAGATGTTGCGTTGTGTAGTAGCTAGGTTGAAGTTACTCATAATTCACTTATTGGTAATGAGATGCAGTTGCGAGAAATGTGAAGTCTTATTCATACCAATTATCTTGAGAAAATGGGTGGAAAAAGAACCAAAAAATCGATGTCCAGTCGTTGGAAATTACTTAGCCGATCGCTTAGTATGTTGAGAGACGCCTTGGCACAAGCTAGTTCTAATCCTTAAAGTGGGGAAAATTTAGCGAATCAGGTAACAATATGTTATTTATTTGTTTGTATTATTTAATTATTAGTTACTTTCATTATAATTATTTGTTTGTATTATTTAATTATGAGCTACTTCCCTTATAATTATTTGTTTGTATTGTTTATTTGTTACCTACTTTGATTATAATTATTTGTTTGTATTATTTATTTGTTACCTACTTTCATTATAATTATTTCTTTGTATCATTTATTTGTTACCTTTCTTTGATTATAATTATTTGTTTGTATTATTTATTTGTTACCTACTTTCATTATAATTATTTCTTCTCCCGCATTGTGTAGGAACATCAAGCACAAGCTTGGTACAATTGTAACATCCCACATCGTCCAAGGGAGTGGATCATGTAAGCCTTATATGTATATCCCTATCTTTACCTAGTACGAGGCCTTTTGGGAGCTCACTGGCTTTGAGTTCCATAGGAACTCTGAAGTTAAGCGAGTAGTGCACGAGAGCATTCCTAGGATGGGTGACCCACTGGGAAGTTCTGCTCGTGTGAGTTCCCAAAAACAAAACCATGAGGGTCTGGTCAGGGCTCAAAGTGGACAATATCGTGCTACGGTGGAGTCGAGCCTGGGTTGTGGTGGCGGTCTGAGCCGGGATGTGACAATAATGCCAAAACCAAACCCAAAAACAAATCATTCACCCCGTGGGAATGTTGGAATATTGTCAAAGATTGTCCTAAATTTAGAGTTGTGCATGTCGGTGCAGAAGTTTTCATGAATAGCACCCATCTACACTTTACACCGGATCATGCCTCGCATGTTCATGAAGATGATGCAGCAAAAGTGCCCGAAACGCCCCCTGAACAAGTGTCAGGGTCGACCCGTTATCCAATTAGGCCTCAAGGTAAAAAGGCTTCAAAGAGAAAAGAGAGTGCTTTCAAGAATGATTATGCAAAGTATATGGAAGAACTTGCTCGCCAAGGCGAATTGACTTTGGGGCGGGATATGGCGAAATTTGAGGCTGATAAGGTAGAGAGGAGGCAAAAGCTACAGCTGTTGAGAGAGTATTTCAAGCTAATGAGAGGGAAAGAGAGCTACTTAGGCAAGAAAGGGAACATGTTAGAGAAGAAAGAATGACTTAACAAGATCGTGACATTGTGAACACGCCTTTAGAAGGAAAGTCTCCAAATTCTAAATATTTTTGGAAGTCAGAGAAAGCGGAAATGGTGTGAAGGATGCGTGCAAGAGTAGCGAGAGCAAGAGGAGATGGTCTTTGCACGACAAGAGAAGATCATCCTAGCACCATAAATTGGTTAAATGATGATGAATATAGTACTTTTTGTAATCGAAGCTCATAATTTTCCAATCATTTTGGGTTGTAATTTATTATTTATTGAATAGAGTATTTTATGTTGTTTCCAATTTATTGAATTTAGTACTTTATTTAAAGTGAGAGTAAATTTATTTAATTTGGTAATTTATTAACACACCAAATAAAATTACATAAACATACCAAATAATAAAAGACTCACTAAATGAACTTAAAAAAAACACACCAAATAAAAACAAACACATTAAATGAACTTAAGTATCTTGAGCTTGTTTCAATTCCCACTAGTGCTTTATCAAGTCAATTTGTCGGGCATTGTGCATATATGGCCTTTGAAGTGCAGTATATCGTTGAACGATCAATTCATTGTAACATCCATCCATTTCTAATGGCTCATGTTGCACGGGTTCTTCGGTGGCGTCATGAGCATAATATATACGTGTTCTTGAATTGTTCATGTTTGGCTCATATTCATTAACGGCATCATAATCGTATTCATCTTCCACAATTATGTTGTGAAGAATGATGCACGTCATCATGATGGATCGAAGCGACTCTACATCAAACATTCTCGAGCACCCCTGACAATCGCCCGCGAGCTTGGAGGATATCAAAATAACGCTCCACATCCTTCATGCACCCCTCTTAACAGCTTGCAAAGTGTTTTTCCTTTGCACCTCGCGGATGTGGCACTGTTTTGACAAATGATGACCACCTTGGGTAAATGCCGTCTGCTAGGTAGTATGGCCCATTGTACATATGTCCGTTGATGCAATACATGATTTTGGTGCCTTTCCTTGCAGGTCATCGTTGAACAATGGGGATTGGGCAAGGACGTTGAGGTCATTTTGAGCTCCCAAAACCCCAAAAAATGTGTGCCAAATTCATGTATCAAAAGATGTCACCGCCTCCAAAATGATACTTTTTGCTCATTTTCTGTCCCCATAAGTGTCTTGCCATGCACTTGGACAGTTTTTCCACTTCCAGTGCATACAATCGATGCTTCCAATCATCCCAGGAAAACCTCACATCTCAACCTTCTTCAGAAGCCTTTGCAAGTCCATGTTAGTAGGTTTTCTGAGGTACTCTGTGGTGTAGATAGATTCAATTGCTCTGCAAAACCTCATCAGGGACTTAAGAATGGTTGATTTCCCCATCCTCGCTATCTCATCCACTTGGTCTGCAGATGCTCCATACGTAAGCATCTGCATCGCAGCAATAATTTTTTGCTCAGGAAGGAGACCCATAACACCAAAAGCATCATTCTTTTGCACAAAGTAAGAATCATGGTTGTAAACAGCAATCATGATTTTGTTGAACAAATGTCGTTCCATTCTAAAACGACGTCTGAAGTATGTATCAGGGAATGCACTGTTACGGACAAAATAATTGTCCAAGAGCTCCGCACCTCATCGTTACCTGCTTCTATCAAGGTTTCAGAAACGGCTGGGCCTGGAGATCTGAGCTATAACTTGAATGACTTGATGGGAATGTGAGGCTCTGGCCATTCTTGCATCGTCATCTTTCCTTCTACACTCGTCATCCTCTTCCATCTCATTTTGGGTCACCTGGAAATTAAACGTTCATTCTGATTGGTTAAACAATTCTTCCTCTTACTGATCGATTTGCCACCTCATTCTTGAAGAAGAAGAAGACAGTGTAAGAAGGAAGTAGAAACTATGAATAATGATACATATTTTGATTTTGGTGAAGAATGAAATAGAAACTATGAATAATGATAGAGATCTTGAGAAAATTGGTGTGAGATTTCAGATGATGGATGATGAGTTATATAGAGGATTCAGAAATGATTATGTTGTAGATAGTGCCACGTGGCATGCCGTTATTATTTAAAAATCTAATCGAAATCTATCCTCAAAGATTCTAAAAATGTAACGACACGTGGCACAATGGCATTGGATAAAAATCTTATCAAAATCCATCACCAATAATTATCTTTTTAGATAATAACACGTGGTCAGTGTTCTAAAAATCGGCCTAGGCGTTAGGCGGTGGCCAACCGCCTCGATTAATGCATAATCGAGAGCAAAATCGAGATAGGCATTAGGCGCGCGCCGAGGCGGCCTGAGCGGCCTAGGCGGGCGACTAGGTGGCCTAGACGGTCTGGGAATTTCAATTTTTTCTGTATTCAAATTTGAGAAAGGATGAATGCGGATTAGCTTTGTTCTGGTTTTTCTAGACTTCATGAATGTTTGGTTTGTGTTCTTGTGAAGACGAAGAAGATGAGAGAGATTCTCTCTCTTCCTTCCACACCCACGTGATCACTGTCTTTATTTATTTTTCATTTTTGGTTTCTGTCCATTCAGACAGCTAGCATCTTGACCTTCTAAAAGAAAATGGGTTGTCAGTCCATCCATAATTCCATAGCATCAGGTGTTAGGTATACTTCCATAGCATCAGGTGCTATTAATAATAAAAAAAACATATATTGTCAAGCTGTCAGTTCACTATTGATTTTTAAGACTTGCTAGATAGGCATTTTATTATTTTTTATTTACGAATTTCATGCTTGTATAATTTTTTGTAAATGTCAATATACACTTATTTACAAGATATACAAGAAATTTATCTAAATTCCCCTAGACCCCGCCTAGCCGCCTAGGTGCTAGACTTCAGCCCTCCGCCCAACTAGCGCCTAACGTTTTTTAGAACCTTGCACGTGGCGCAACGAGAACGATTTAAAATCTAATCGAAATCTATCCTCAAAAATTCTAAAAAGGTAACGACACGTGACACGATGGCATTGGATAAAAATCTTATCGAAATCCATCACCAATAATTGTCTTTTCGGATAATGACACGTAACGCAACGAAAACGATTAAAAATCTTATTCGAAATTACAAATAAAATTATTTTGTATTATTTAAAAAAAAACTAATATTTTATTGCCTATTACTAAGGCTATTCAATTGCAACGGTAAAAATATAAAATGCAATTACTCATTAAAAGTAATTACTATTCATTGAGTTGATTAAATAGTGAATAGCCTGAGACAGGTTCACGTGGAGTTACTCATATATGAAAAGTCTACTTACTCGGCTTCTTTTGCACACTACACTTTATTTGGTGAAGATTAGCTCTCATATTTACTTGGTGTGGATATTCACTCTCAGATACTACGTGGCCTTCCTAACACCAAGCAATCATTAGTTCTAGTTGCATTAAACAATTAATACAACTTTACGTTAATATTTCAACACTCCCCCTTAATGTGAAGTTATTGATCTTCCTTGAACTTCTTTGGCTTGTGAAACTTGATCTTTGGTCTTCACCTTTCATTGGCTTTCTCTATATGCCTAGCTCTTTCGATCTTCGGATTTTGATGCCAACATGGATGTCACAAGAGCTCTAAAAACTGCCCTTTTTTGCCTCCGGATTTCTTGACATGAGTGATTTTCTTATCCTCTTCTATGCCTGGATTGCTAACTTTGGATGCTTCTTTATGCTCCTATATATGCTGCCATGTTCATCTTCATCTTCTTGAAGGTGTCCACTTTTGTTTTTTATATTCTTTCAGGGTGAGCTAACAAGAAAATGCGCTTTTATTCTTTGTTGCTCCTTTGCTGCCATCATCAAATTTGGACAGGAGGAAAGCTTTGCTTTCTTCTCTTTGCTGCCCTTTTGTTTTCGAGTTGCCGATGGTGGATTCTCCCTAACATCTATTTCTTTAAGAACTCAGAGAATTGGCTTTCTCAAGGGAAGATCCTAACTTGTTTCTTTGACATGTTATGGAAGAGCTTTCCTGACACTTGTGTTGTTTTGGTGCTAGGCTCAAGCTTCTAGCTTTTCACCCGCACACTGCTCACACAATAGCACATACGCCCAGTACAATAACTTGATCAATTTTTAAACAATGAACAAAGTTGTTGCCAATTTTCAGCTTTGAACTTCACTTTGCTGTTCTCACAATTGAATGATGTCGGATGTTGGAAATCTTCACTTTGCACACTTGATTTCGGCCGCAGAGAGAAATTCTTTACTGCTGCCTTTAATCTTCTACTTGGAAGGTGCAGCCTTTACTCCTCTATCGGCAGAAACCATGACTATGCTGCCTCTCTTTCATGGTGCTTGCAGAGGATGAGCCTCATGTGCTTCCCTTCTTGCAGCCCATTTCTTGGTTGATTAGGAGGACAAATCAAAAACTCAAAACTGTAAATTGCTTCAGGTATTTTTTTTTTTTTTTTTTTTTTGGGGTGTAGAAAGACAATGTTGGATAAATTTGAAATTTCAAGATAAAAAAAATGATAAATTGGGTGTAGAAAGAAAATAAATGGTGTACATTAATTTTCCTTCAAATCACTCCAAACCTAAAGGTGTAAAACTTCAGGTTACGTGAAAAAGTTAAAACCATATGGCCCATTTTAAAACTCACCTTAAATCTAAAGAGTGTGAAATATAATTTAGCCATAAATTGTTGTGTACTTCGTCTCTTTATTTAATTGGCATTTTAACTAAAATGATTTATGATATTAGTATTATTCCTCATTTTAGTTCTGAAATTTGAAATTGACATAAGTGACCTCAGAGTTTGTTAACCATCAATAATTTTGGTCATTTCTTGTAAAATATCTATTGAATAAGAAATAAAAATACCCTCAATTTAATAAACAAATGACCAAAATGATTTGACAAAATTTAAGAGTGTTCGTGTCATTTTAGTCTTAATGGAGATTTTCCACGGAAGTTTCAAAATAATTGATAATGGACAAATTTAATGACCACTTCTATCGATTTTAAATCTCATGAACCAAATCTAAGAGTTATGACAACCTGAAGAGCCATTTTGGCTAAAAACATATTTAATTGGTTAAACTACTGGTGTGTCATAAGATTAATACAATTTTTCAATTCCACTGGGTCAGTAGGTGTTAATTATTTTGTTAACGGTTTCAACTCTCATCCTAATTAGTTTTCAATTCATCCGTATTTCACTAAATTATCCGATTCCTTAATTGTCCATTAACATAAGTAAATTGCCCAAAATTTCGTTCATTAGCGGCAGGTTATTCAAGTCTTTCCGTTGAGCTTGTGAGAAATGGACTCTCCCATCAAATTCCCCAAACAAAAGATAAACAAAAAGTCATGATGAATATTTTATTAACAAGTACTTTGACAAAGTATTGCTCAACAGTCCAGTCCTTCACACTTGTAACTTGACTTAACTTCGCCGTTGCTCTCATGTCTGATATCTCCACTAAACATATTTAATTGAATATTATACTTACAAATAATTAAAAAAAATTTATGATTGCTTATTTAATCATGCTTGAATCTTATTTAATTTGAATAATCATTTGGTTAAAAAGTTTATTTAATTTACTAAACTACTGGTTTAATATAAGATTGAAACATTGTTTAAATTTCACTCCGCATTAGGTGCTAATTCATTTTGTTAACTGTTTCAACTATCGTCCTAATTAGTTTACTGTTCATCCACATTTTCACTAGCTTATCCGATTTCTTAATTCTCTATTACTGATAAGTAATCTGCCCTAAATTAAATTTCGTCCTTTAGTTGCAGGTTGTTCAAGTATTGAGCTTGTGAGAAATTGACACCGACAAATTCCACAAATAAAAGATAAATTGACTCCAACAAATTCCACAGATAAAAGATAAACAAAATGTCAATATATCATGATAAATATTTTATTAGCGAGTACTTTGACAAAATATTGGTCCACAGTCCACAGTCCTCCACACTTAAAACTTGACCCAACATCCCCGTTGCTCTCATGTCTAATGTCTCCACTCTCCATATTTAATTGAGTATTATACTTACAAATATAAAAAAAACGAAAGTATGACTGCTTATTTAATCATGCGTGAACCTCTTTTATATATGCTTGTAAAAATAAAATAAAAAACCTGTTTTATTTCCTACATTTAATAATTTCTGATAACTTATTCCCACATACCTATCAGCAAAGAAGTCATGGTAGGCGCCCACACAGAAGCTTCATCCTTTGCCCAACAACAATACTTAACTCTCTCTATATAGCGCATTCAGCCTCCATTGCTGTTTCATAACAATCATAAGCATCAAGCACTTCCACAGATTACAAATCACAGCGAAAAGAAATTAAAGAAAAATATTAATCAAGTATGGTTTACGAATATGCTCTTGCTGGTGTCTTGGTTTCTCTGTTGAGTTCTGTTTTCTTCGTCATCATAAACACCACTTTCAGGGGAAAAAAGAAGGACGATGTCGCAAACGTGTCGGCAACCGGTGTTTTTCTTGCGCCCGAGATTGAGAAAAGTACGGACGTTGTCATTGTCGGTGCTGGAGTTGCTGGTTCTGCTCTTGCTTACACTCTTGGCAAGGTGATCATTATATCTTTCTGTTTATCCTCATCATCAGTTTATGGTCAAGTAAAAACAAGATGAATGAATGATTAATGAATGTTCAATAGAAACATGGTTCCAAAAATTTCCGCCTATCACCGCCCAGGCAGGGCCTAACACTTGATTAATCTCTGGGCATTTGAAAATTAAGAAAGAATGTCTAGACCTGCCTAGGCACTCGCTTGGGTTGTGACTCTCACTTAGACAGAAAATAAATAACTTTCATTTTGCATTTTATTTTTTCAATAAATTATTGAAAACTTATTGAATACTTGGATAAACATTCATTATGTACTTGTTCCCGGTGTTTTCAATTAATGTTTTTAAATGTTTCTCACTAACATCAGTTTAAGAGAATATTAAACTAATCAGAATTTTAAATAAGCTATTTCTTTGTTCTCTTCTATTTGATTTGCCTATGTTGGGAGCTAATTCCAATAGTGCAGTCCAAATAATATTAATCTTGTTCACACTGAAAGACCTTGGTTTCCAGTGCGGCCGGTTGTAAATATCGTTAGTTTAACAAGGCTGAGTAATTAACCGTGAGTTTTGCTTCTTGTTAAATAAATATAGGAAGGACGGCGTGTACATGTGATTGAAAGGGACCTCAGTGAGCCAGACAGAATTGTTGGTGAACTATTGCAGCCTGGAGGCTATCTCAAGTTGATTGAATTAGGTCTTGAAGATTGTGCTAACGAGTCCATTGATGCTCAGAAAGTGTTTGGTTATGCCCTTTACAAGAATGGCAATGACACGAAACTGTCTTATCCCTTGGAAACATACAGTTCAGATATCGCTGGGAGAAGTTTTCACAACGGACGTTTCATCCAAAGAATGCGCGAAAAGGCAACAACTCTTCCAAAGTACGTAAATTCCATTCTCCTTCGAAATATGATAAGAAGATAATCTTCTTCGATGTAATTTCATTTGTACCAGTACTCATGGCTCCTCTATTTTTTTTTTTTTTTTTTTCTCTAGTGTAAAATTGGAACAAGGAACAGTGACAACACTACTTGAAGAAAAGGGAACCGTCAAGGGAGTGATGTACAAGAACAAGGCCGGAAAGGAGATGAGAACATATGCTCCGCTAACAATAGTGTGCGATGGATGCTTTTCAAATCTGCGTCGCTCTATTTCTACTCCAAATGTAATTTATTGCATCTTTAGAAACTCGAGCATTTCTTTTATATTTTAGCATGGAAGTGTTTGCACTTTCATGAGAGCAACAAAACTAACTTGTCTATTTACTGTAGATTGAAAATCCGTCCTGCTTCGTCGGATTGATCTTGGAGAACTGTGAGCTTCCTCATGCAAATCATGGACATGTGATTCTGGGAAACCCTTCACCCATCCTGTTTTATCCTATCAGTAGTACCGAGGTTCGTTGTTTGGTAGATGTTCCTGGCACTAAAGTACCTTCAGTAGCTAACGGCGAAATGGCTCAGTATTTGAAAACAGTCGTGGCTCCTCAGGTATCTATTACTTTGCTTGACTTTAGTAAGTTTCAATTTTATGTCATTTCGATGGAAAGGGACTAATATGAGGAATGTGCTGTTTCAGGTTCCCCATCAGCTCTTAAAGGCTTTTCTAGCAGCGGTTGATAAAGGAATCATCAGAACAATGCAAAACAAAAGCATGCCGGCTGCTCCACAGCCCAATCCTGGTGCAATTTTACTGGGGGATGCTTTCAACATGAGACATCCTTTAACAGGAGGAGGAATGACTGTGGCTCTTTCTGACATTGTTCTTCTTAGGGATCTTCTGAGACCGCTAAGTGATTTCAACGATGCACCTGCCTTGTGTGATTATCTCAAATCATTCTACACACTCCGCAAGGTATGTATCAATATTCTCGATATGTAAAAGAAAATTTTCACTTCTAAGACAACCTAACATGTTATGTTGTTCAATCTGACACTATAACACGTCATATATCATGCATGTAAAAATGTGTTTGATGGCATTCGTTAATTTTCATTGCAGCCTGTGTCATCTACCATAAACACATTAGCCGGTGCGCTTTACAAGGTGTTCTGTGCATCGCCTGACCCTGCAAGACAAGAAATGCGTGAAGCATGTTTTGACTATTTGAGCCTTGGAGGCATCTGTTCAAATGGACCAATATCTCTACTCTCCGGTCTTAACCCTCGTCCGATCAGCCTGTTTCTTCATTTCTTTGCTGTGGCTGTCTATGGAGTCGGCCGCTTAATGATTCCATTCCCAACGCCGAAACGGATATGGTTGGGGGCTAGAGTGATCTTGGTATGTTACTTATTTTCCCAGTACTGTCTCATCAGCAAGCTTGTTGCATTAGTCATATTACGAACAATACAAACATGAATTGCTAACTAATCTTTTGGTTTTCAATTTCCAGTGTGCATCAAGAATCATATTCCCGATTATTAAAGCCGAAGGAGTTAGACAGATGTTCTTTCCTGCAACAATCCCAGCATATTACAGAGTTCCTCCCGTTCACAGACGAATCAAAACAAGCACGAAGCATGTATGTTAAGAAAAAAAGCAAAGCAAAACACTTGTATCATATTAGCTTTTACCACCACAAAGGTGAGGGTATTGCTGAAATTAGAAGAAAACTAGAGAAATTATTGTTCTCAATTGTTTTTAGCGTTTGTTGTTCTGCAATAGGGAACAGGATTCCATAAGAAACTTGTATCTAACTGTTGCAGTTCGTATATAATCTACACTTTTTAAATTTTTTATTTAATTAGTACTAGTACTCATCAAGTCTTCAAACATCTGACAACTCCTTCTCTACCTTTACAGTGCCTGCTTCCGTAATTTGCTGGTTTAACTTTTTGTTTCTTCTGATTTACCGTAGTTTATTTGTGTTGTCTTCTAGTACGGAAAGAACGTGACCAAAGTTCATCAACTAATTGCCAGGAACTAAAAATAAAAATAGTGCATATCTGCCACACAAGATTGACCTTTGAAATCTTAGCATGATTTGTAGGCTGGGAAAATACTTCTGGTAAACGATACAAACATCATGCTTATTCCAACTCGGGTGAGAATTAGCGTGAACGTTCCAAGGTTGCTGGGTTTGGGAGAGAGTGCAGCATTTGAAGGTAATTATGTGACAATGGGGTTGGCCAAAGGGAAAATTGGTGTCATTGTTTGCCAGCTATGAAACTATACGTTTTAGAAATAGTTTAAAATTCTGGAAACACCACCGGAAGTACCCTTAAGAAATACAAATGGCTATCAACACATTATTAATACTTAGTTACTAACGGCATAAAAGGACTCGTTTGTTGTTCTTAGAAGCATATTGGTATTGGCATTAATTACTAGACAGTGCACCGAAACTGGGGCATTGTTGTTTGCAATTACCAAACAATACTGAGAACTTGTTGCCAGATCTAAACTTTTCATTGGTCCCTTTCTTGAATCGGTACGAATACAAGTCGTTATATCTTCGAGACTAATAACATCACCGAGGTTATGGTCTAATACAGTGCAACTTTCCATGAATGTAGCAGACTCGGCCTGTGACAAATCCTTAGCCTTATCTTTGATATAGTCGATACGAACAAGCGCTGCACAAATCATTAGCGAGGAACCACAAGTCAACGAATTCTCAACTGCTAAACATAGAAACTCAAACTAACAATTCCAAAATTGAATAGCCAGTTACTAACTTTAAATTCGATAAACACATCACGAGAACACTATAACATACAAATCAGGTAGGAGGTGTGAGATAGGAATACCAACAGCTCAATTTTCGGATGTATGGGTTTTCGGCCTTATGGACAAACCTAAAGCAATGTCAAGCATATCATGAACTGCATCAAATTCAAATCCTTGTTCAGTTTATTAATGATTATGGACAAGGAGAGATTCGAGCTTGGCTCGGCTTCCAATTTTTCATCTATCAAATGTCAAAAGGGACATGATCTTCACTTATATTAACAAGAAAAACACATAAGCAACCCCTTTCTCCTTTTCTTGAGCTGAGGATGCACTTGTTGAAGAACAATATTAAAATGAAAATTAGATATGATGCAATCCATGAGAAAATGCATGTGCAGGGCTAGAAAAAGAGGAGGGAGGCTGCCATCGGCCCCAAGCCAGAGCAAAGGGCTGCCGGCTAGGGATTTTGGTTTAGGGTTTGGTAACGAGATGGAGTATAGCTTGTAGAATGAGAATGATGAAACTGTCTTTTTAGTGGTTCTATCTACAACCAAAAACATTCTCCGAGTCTTGATTTTTCCTTAGTAGATTTTTATCGTGGCTGTATGCAGAGAATTTTGCTTGCGTGTCGGAGTTTTACCTCGTTAAGAAAATTTTGGGCTAACTATATTTACACTCTCAAGGTTTGAAGTCTGCTTGAAATTATATCAATTTACACATTTTGTTCTGCTTGAACGTCTAATTTTTCATTAAATTGAGAGTTTTTAGTGAATTTGGTACAAATGTGGCTAACATGTCCATCCAATTACGGATTCCACACTCACCATGTCCTCAATTTTATGAGAATTCAAATAATTTGTTAGACAAAAGACATAAATTGAACAGTTTTAAAATTTCAGGGTGTAATATGAAAAGGTTAAAACCTTATAGCCCAATTCGAAATCACTTCTAACTTGAAGGGTGTAAAATATAATTAGCTCAAAAAAATTTGTGTACTCGTATCTTTATTTAATTTATTAAACTGCTGGTGTGGCATAGGATAAGTGTTTAAATTCCACTAGGTGTTTAAATTCCACTAGGATAAGTGTAAAATATAATTTATTAAACTGCTGGTGTGGTCAGTAGGTGTTAATATTGTTAATGGTTTCGACTCTCGTCCTAATTAGTTTTATGTTCATCCAAATTTTTACTAGATTATCCGATTCCTTAATTATGCTTTACTGATAAGTAAACTGCCCTAAACTTCGAAGTTTATTTGAATGAATTCGTTCTTTAGTGGCAGATTACTCAAGTCTTTTCATTAAAAGCTGAAATATCTTTATGAATCTTCACAACTCCGAAAAAAGTAGGTTACCATGAAAAACCATTAGCTAGTCCCCTTTTTTATAATAAAGTAAAAAAGTCTTTCCATTGAGATGGTAAGAAATGGATTCCAATTAATTCCCCAAATAAAAGATAAACAAAATGTCATGACAAATATTTTATTAGCGAGTACTTTGACAAAGTATAAGTCCGCAGTCCACAACACCTATAACTTGACCCAACTTCCCCATTGCTCTCATGCCTGATCTGATGTCGCTACTCTCCGTATTTAATTGAACATTATACTTGCAAATATAAAAAACAAAGGTATGACTGCTTATTTAATCATGCGTGAACCACTTTTATATATGCTTACAAAAAATAAAATAAAAATCTGTTTTATTTCGTATATTTAATTATTTCTGATCACTTATTCCCACATGCCTATTAGCAAAGTAGTCATGGTGGTAGGCGCCTACACAGAAGCTTTATCCTTAATTTTCCCAACATGGACGGATCCATATAGGGACCCGGAGGTTCCGAGACCCTCCAGAAGCTCGAAGAAACACTTATGATCGATCTTTGAGACTCTCTAACAATTTGGGCAAGTGCAACGGAGAGGCTAGTTGCCTCCATGGATGTGCATGCATGCAGTGCTTATAAAGAAGAAGAAGAGGTTTCTAATTTTTGTTTTAATCCTCCAAATCATTGCAACCTCCCAACTTTAAACCCAAGTTACCCCATCCCTTAGCACCATTTACTGTTCCACCACCTCTAGCTGCCTAATTTTATTTCTTCCAAATTCATTTAAGTTTTTTAATCTTAAACTCTAGTTTCAACTCCCAATTGTAATGGTTTTATTACCTTTGGGATTAATTTTGATTATTATTATTTATCCACCATTCTAGGGGCCTAAAAGCCTCATAGAGGCATTTCAGCTTTTTCCTGGCCACAATGAAGCAGACTCACTATCTTGGAGCCTCGAACCCGGGACCTCCCTTTTTTTGTATTTTAAGAGTTGAAATCCGCACCCTTAAAACTTGGCCACTTGATGTGGTTGATTAATTTTGATTATTCAATTAACTAAATTCAATAAAAAATAGTGTTATGGAACCAAACTAGACTAATTTTTTTTTTTTTTTAAACTTTTATTTTGGGACCTCAATCTTGAAATCCTGAATCCGCTGACAATACTTAACTCTATATAAGCGCATTCAGTCTCCATTGCTGTCTCATAACAATCATCAGCATTGAACACTTTCACAGATTACAAATCACAGCGAAATCAGATTACAAATCACAGCGAAAAGAAATCAAAGAAAATATTAATTAAATATGGCTTGCGAGTATTTTCTTGCTGGTGTCTTGGTTTCTCTGTTGAGTTCTGTTTTATTCGTCATCATAAACACCACTTTCGGCGAAAAGAAGAAGGTCAATGTTGCAAATGTGTCGGCAACCGGTGTTTTTCTTACGCCCGAGATTGAGAAAAGTACGGACGTTGTCATTGTCGGAGGCGGAGTTGCTGGTGCTGCTCTTGCTTACACTCTTGGCAAGGTGATCATTCTTGATATTCTCTATTGATCAGTTTATGGTCAAGGTTTCTAGGTTTTTTTTTTCTTGAACTTTATTTTCCTCAGCAACCCAGATCATTAAGCTAAGTAGCAAAACTTGAAGCTGTGTTTTTCTGACATTTTTATTCATTATTGATTGATTTATTTTCTTAATAAGGCATGCATATGAACGAGTCCTTCAAAACTCACTTTCATAGTTGAAAATACTTGAGAACCGTTTTTAAAGGGAAAAGCAATATTTATGGACCATACTACAGTATTAATACTACCCTCTAAATGTGCTTTTAAATGTTTCTCACCAACATTTGTCTAAGAGAGTAATAAACTAATTAGAATTTTAAATAAGCTAATTCCTTTATTCTCTTCTATTTGATTTGCCTATGTTGGGAGCTAATTCCAATAGTGCAGTCCAGACAATGTTAATCTTGTTCACACTGAAGAACTTTGGTTTCCCGAGCGGCCGGTTGTAAATATCATTAGTTTTTACAAGGCTGAGTAATTAACCATGAGTTTTGCTTCGTGTTAAATAAATATAGGAAGGACGGCGTGTACATGTGATCGAAAGGGACCTAAGCGAGCCGGACAGAATTTTTAAACTGTTGCAACCTGGAGGTTATCTCAAGTTTGATTGATTAGGTCTTGAAGATTGTGCTAATGAGTCCATTGATGCTCAGAAAGTGTTTGGTTATGCTATTTACAAAAATGACAATGACACGAAACTGTCTTATCCCTAGGAAACATATAGTTTCAGATATCGTCGGAAGAAGCTTCCACAACAAGCGTTTCATCCAAAGAATGCGTGAAAGGGCAGCAACTCTGCCAGAGTAAATTACCGTTTTCCTTCGTAATTCGATTATGATGCGAACATCATTTTCCATTTTTTTTATTGTTTTGATGTAATTTATTTTCCACCTCTTACTCATGTATCATAATGTTTTCTCTACAGTGTGAAATTGGAACAAGGAACTGTGACAACTCTACTTGAGGAAAAAAGCACCATCAAAGGAGTGATGTACAAGAACAAGGCTGGAGAGGAGATGAGAACATATGCTCCTCTTACAATAGTATGCGATGGCTGCTTTTCAAATCTTTGCCGCTCCATCTCTACTCCAAATGTAATTTATTCCTCTTTGACATTTGGAATCTTGAGCATTTCCTATATATATTAGCATGGAAAATGTTTGCTCTTCCAGGAGAACAACAGGAGGACTAACTTTGTCTTAATACTGTAGATTGAAAATCCATCATGCTTGGTTGGTTTGATCTTGGAGAACTGTGAGCTTCCTCATGCAAACCATGGACATGTGATTTTGGGAGATCCTTCACCCATCCTCTTTTATCCTATCAGCAGCACTTAGGTTCCCCGTCAACTTTTAAAGGCTTTTCTAGCAACGGTTGATAAAGGAATCATCAGAACAATGCAAACAAAAGCATGCCGGCTGCTCCCCGACCCACTTCTGGTGCAATTTTATTGGGGGACGCATTCAACATGAGACATCCTTTAACCGGAGGAGGAATGACAGTCACTCTTTCTGACATTGTTCTTCTAAGGGATCTTCTGAGACCCCTGACTGATTTCAACGATGCACCTCTGTTGTGTGAGTATCTCGAATCATTCTACACACTCCGCAAGGTATATAAGCACATTTCCAATATGTAAAAGAAAATTTCATCTTATTAGACTGTCCGACATACGTCCGGTTCAGATTTACAATCTGATAACATAGCACATCAAATCAAATGTATAAAAATATCATGCATATGAAATGTGTCTGATGGAATTGGTTAATTTTCATTGCAGCCAGTCTCATCTACCATAAACACATTAGCTGGTGCCCTTTGCAAGGTGTTTTGTGCATCACCTGACCCTGCAAGACAAGAAATGCGTGAAGCATGTTTTGATTATTTGAGCCTCGGAGGCGTCTGTTCAAATGGACCAATATCTCTACTCTCTCGTCTTAACACTCGTCCAATCAGCCTGTTTCTCCATTTCTTTGCTATGGCTGTCTATGGAGTCGGCTGCCTAATGATTCCATTCCCTACACTGAAAAGCTTGTGGTTGGGGGCTAGATTGACCTTGGTATGTTTACTCATTCTGCCAGTACTTTCTCATCAGCAAGCTCGTTACATAAGTCATACAAACATGAATTGCTAACTAATCTATTGGTTTTCAATTTTCAGAGTGCATTAAGAATCATATTCCCAATTATTAAAGATGAAGGAGTTAGACAGATGTTCTTTCCTGCAACAATGCCAGAATATTACAGAGTTCCTCCTGTTCATGGAAAAATCAAAACAAGTATGAAGCATATATGTTAAGAAAAAATAAAAAACAAAATACTTGTATCATATTAGGATTTACCCTCGTAAACAAGGTGAGTGTCATTGCTGAAATTAGGATAGGAAGCAAAGAAATTATTGTTCTCAATTCTTTAATTTTAGCATTTGTTATGCAATAGGGAACAGGATTCCACAAGAAACTTGTATCTAACTGTTGCAGTTCGTCTATAATCTACAAGTTAATTTTTTACTTAATTAGTACTGCTCATCAAGTCTTCAAACATGCGACTAGACTACTACTTCTGTACCTTTGAAAGGTTTGAATGTCTTTTGAGCAGGAAAATCATGTAGGTGAGATTTAGCGTTCAAAAGTTGGTGTTTGGGAGAGAGTGCAGCACTGGAACGGAATTATGTAACAGCAAGGTCGGCCAAGGGACAATTGTGGTCATTTTCAACCACTGTTGCTGGCTAAATATCAATATCAAACCGCTTTTGAAAGAGTATAAAATTTTGAAAATACCATCTGCACCGTGAAAGTTCATAAATTACATTGACCAAATATTATACAATAAATCTAACTCTACCATAGATCAACTCATACTACAATCCATCTCCAGAAGATCAGGAAATTTCAATGTACGAAAGTACCCCTTGGTTCCTAAAACATAAGAAAGTAAGTATAAATCTGTTTCAACAGATTATTAATATTAAATTACTAACAGCTTTTTACAAGCATATTGTTGTTTGCATTACTAAGTAATGTTTAATAGAGTGCTACTTTCCACAAATGCAGCAGACTCGGCCTGTTACAAATCTTTAACCTTATCTGTGATACATTCCATAAGAACAAACGCGCACAAGTCATCAGCGAGGAGCAAGTCAATATATAACTTCTCAACTCTTAAACATATAACTCAAGCTAAAAGTTCCAACAGTTTGATTTTGGGATCACTGAAAAAGGACAATCCAGGGAATATGCTAGAAACGTGATTATGAATAGAGAAGTACATTCGAGATGCGTTAACAAGAAAACACAAAAGCCACCGCGCGTTTTCTTGAGCCAAGGCCAAGATGCTCGTTCCCAGCATATCTGCTTGCCGCCCTAGCTTTGAAGCCAAGCTTTCTGTGAAAACTATTATGAATCATCATAAACTTATGTCCTTAGACCAAAGAGTGAGTGGCCAAAGTAAAGGAAGAGAGCAGAAGTACATAAATTTATTTTAAGGGACACTACCATGGTGAGGAACTGAGAGTACATCTAAAACTAGAAGGGATCTTACAAGACTGTGTCTGTGTTTGCAGACACGAAAGTAAGAGCCTGAGGAGATCTTTCGCATGTAAAGAGCCTGAGGAGAAACCACCAGGATATATGTATGGAGTTAACGGAGTGTAAATAGCTTACTTTTCCCCCCGCGTTAATTATAGCAAAGCTCAGTTTGATAAATTTACTCGAATAAATACTCGTAAGTTTATTAAAATTTTAGGTTAAACCATCATCTTTCGGCTTTCACTATAGAATAGGTAAAGGTAAAGCATTCTGTACATAGTCAAGAATTTTCATAGGATTCTGCTTATGACGTTAGTCGCACGGTAATTGGAAGTTTGAACAAAGTTACTGAACCATGCTAATTAGTAAACAGGAAGGTGAACAAAGTTTGGTGCTTATAAGAATGTTACACACTGAGATATTTTTAATGATTTACAGCTTATACGTATATAGCGCTTGATTCGAAGTTACCCGACGCACACAAGAAACCGTTTGAATTTCGCGCTATATATATAAATTCTCAAAAATAACAGAACTAATAATGAAATTCAACCCACAAATAACAAAACAAACAAGCTTACCATTCTATCAACAATGTGGAATTAAAGAAGCAAATGAGAGATGTACATACATATTGAGAGCTCGAAACATTTTGAGATAGATGCTCACACAAATACGAGAATAATATATATTTGTACTGAGTTACAATTTATTGTGGCTAGCCCACATATCCGTATGGGTTGTCTCTTCCGCTTATAAGTACGTTATTCTATTATAAAATTACTTTTAAAAATGTTGTATAATTTTTCATTGAAAAATAAAGGAATGAAAAGAAAAAAAAATGATGTAACGATGAAAGGCAATCCTAATAAAACTGAAGAAACCAATGCAAGATGGCGAAATAAGTTTGTGAACTCAGGGATTGTTTAATATACACAATCCTATACTGGCTTTCCCACATTTCTATTCTGAATTTCAGTTTAGATTTGCAAAAGAGAGGTGTTATTCTCATCCTAATGTCTTATCTTCCCATCCACTTTTTTATGAATTTTTTAATTACAAATTTGTCCATTTGTAAAATGACTAATAAGGATCTTAGTTACCCCCTTTTGCATTACATTTTTTTTATATAGAAAAGAAAAAAGAAAAGTTTGGGCATGATAACTCTCATGCTATGTTTAGAAAATTTGTCTGCCTTAAATCCTAACTCATCCTTCCTCTCTCCTTTCATTCAAAGAAAGCAAAATCATTCAGAAAAAGCAAAAAGAATGAAGTTAGAAGATGATGTTTCTATGGAAGAAGTAAATGATTATGTTTCTGTTAAAGAGGTAAAAGATAATTTTATGTGGGTCATCTTGATTTGTCAACATCGTACAATTGAAGCATCGCGTGACTTTTTATTTGAATTTGCATTAGGTTAGGGTGCAATTTGTTTCATTAGGTTAGGGTAGATTTGTTTTTTATTGAGTTTTTCTTGAATAATTGTTTCCCTCTTTCCTTTCTACAGTATTGTTGAATTTTTTATAATTAATTGCCCTTCAAATAACCAGAAGGTGAAACACAAATCTCACACCATTTGCTTCATACTGGGTACACATTGTTTCAAAGCCTTTTGATGGTGATGAACTCCATTGCTTCATCCTTGGTTCGTTTTCGAACATTTGGTTTCAATTAATTATTTTAATTTGAAACCGAAGTGAACTTCGAAAACAAATATATATTCCTGTTTCTTTATTTCTGAACTTTTCCTTGGATGTGCCCTTGGAATTTAGATAGGGGAAATGCATATGAAAATAAAACAAAAGGGGAAAAGCAATGAATGAAAACCCAGAATTCTTCATTCCCACTCCAGTTGGAATTTGGAAGGGAAACGGTTTTTATTTTTTTATTTTTGGCTTTTAGAAGAGAGTAATATTATTCGTTTATATTCTTTTTTTAAGATAAATTTATCTCTAATTATATATAGGGTTATTTTAGGAATAATAGTGGATGGGAAAATAACATTTTAACTTTTTTAACTTTTTATAGTGGGTGTAAATATAACATGGGTGGGGAAATAAGACAACGGGATGGGTCTAGCAGCTCTCATTGCAAAATAATAGTTGACTTGAAGCATAATTCTAATTATTTTCAAAACCTCCTGTTTTGTTGGTCATATATTTTTAAAGCCTCTTCATTATCAGTTTGGACCTGATTGACCTCCAGATTGGACATGACGATGAATACTTACTTTGTTTGCTCTAATTAAGGATAATCTCAACAACGTAATTGTTACCATATTGTTATAATATTTCATGGAAAAACAATGATAAGGGAATGACAACTAAGTGCTAGCTATATGCACCTAAGAACTTATGATTCCATATGCAAGATGCAATGAATCAAAGGCTCACAAACAAACATGTCAATCTTAGGTTTGTTTGATTGACTTTGCTCCGAACTCCACGTCTTTGTTAATTTTACCATCCTTTCAATGTGCCGCATATATACACTCGAAAATTTCTCATATATATATATATATTAGGGTTTAGGGTTCATTAACCTTCATAGGAAAAGGAAATAATTAAGCCACTTAATTATTTTGTCAAGGAAACAAGGGTTCATAAAACTTTTCATTATATGTAGCGTCCTGATGAGGACAAGATTTATATAAAAATCTCTTTAAAAAAATGTTCTAAAAACAAGCAATCCCCTCAAACAAAGAGTGAATGATCTTTTGTAATCGAAATTTTGATTAATAGTCGATCAGCTTTAATCACAAGATCGAAGTTTTGAAGGCCATAAACGTTTCCACGATCAAATGAATATATAATTTCCAGGACATTAAATTTAAAAGATCAGTAAGTTTATGAGAGGTTTATACTAACATAAATCATATGATAATTTGAGTGCAATAGAAACGCATACACAGACTCATGTTCTATTAAAATCATCACTGTTATGTGATCATTTGGAAACAAAATAAAACCAACAGAACATTGAATACAATCAAAATACAAGAAATAAACATAACCTTTCATAACAATATTCTAAAGTACAAATTATCTGTGGATGGAAATACAAATAAAAGCACTCAAACAAACTAGCAAACTAATCGAATTTAAACCAACACTGTGTCTATGTT
Source organism: Pyrus communis (assembly GCF_041283825.1). Taxonomy (NCBI): domain Eukaryota; kingdom Viridiplantae; phylum Streptophyta; class Magnoliopsida; order Rosales; family Rosaceae; genus Pyrus; species Pyrus communis. The sequence goes on from NC_142571.1 coordinate 2,304,990, forward strand.
CTATATAAATAAAATTTAATAGCAACAACAAACAAACAACAACAAATTTAAAGCTTAAGAGACAAATCGAGTCCAGAAGCATCTGCATCGGGTTCCAGAGGCTCATGGTGGAGAACATCACCAGCAATGATTGGCCTGTTGATTCCGAAGTTTGAACCACCAAAGTTGCGAGAAGAACCAATTTCCTGATCAAACCTTGAAGCACTGCTGGTTCCTGGAAGCCCTAATGTTTGAGTAGTATTAGCATGAAGGCCATGAAGGTTGAGCCTATCAATGGAAGATTGAAAGTTATTCATGAGGACTCCTGGCCTTGATGATGACAAACTCCCAGCACCAATACCATGGCCAAAGCGCCCGAACCCGAATGTCGAGGCAGACCATGGATAAGAAGGCTTGTGAATCATGGAGTCCATCCTAACCCCAAGAGATCTACCATAAGATCCATAGAGAGGGTGTTGAGTGATACTTAAATAAGGACTATGATAACGATAGGAATGTCCAAAGAGATTGTCCATTCCTATTCCTCCTTGACGCCTTTTGGCCAAGGCACGCTCTTGTTTGTGAGCGTTTTGATGACCTCCCAATGCTTGGGAAGTAGAGAAATCTCTCTTGCAAAAGTTGCATGTGAAAGCCCTAGTTCGGGGTTTTCTCCCATCACCACCACGCGGGCTCTCGTTTCTTGGCTCGTTGTGTTGAGACAATAACTCTAATCCCTCTGGGTTCAATGATGAATCCTGGTTCAGAGGGTTGAACAGAACGAGTTCCTTCGACGACCCTAACGCATGACCAGGGTCGTTGTTGGAAAGCTTCAGATGAAGCAAGGCACGTGAACTCGGTGTCAGTGATGAGGATGATCCGGCTGCCGCGGATGGCTTTTTGAGTTTGGGTTGGGGTTGGTCATCATCAGAATCATCGATGATGATTTTTTCTTTCATTTTCATCTTCATTTTTTGGTCAGGAAGGTCAGGAGGAGGGGGAGGAGGAGGGCTATCTTTTTTGGGTGGTGGAGTGCCATCTGTGGCCCCTGAGATGTTAGAGGCTTCGGAAGGGCTTTGATGTTCTTCAGCCATCTCTTGAACTAATTAGAAAAGAAATTTTGGGTTTGATGAAAAGATTTGAAGACATCAACTCCTTTTTATTAAGGGTTTGAGTTAATGCTTATCGTTCATGTTTGGAAAGAAATCTCATATCGTAATTGTAATATGCACTATAATAGCATAGGATTAAAGTGGTGACTAAGCTTTTGCTGAGATTTGGCTTTTGCTGAGATTCGGCTTCATGGCCAAGGCTTTGCCCCCACAATAATTATATCATTCAAACAAAAATTGCAAGTACAATATAATTCCGGCTATTTATGCAGGTATACATGTCAACCTTCTATACTGATAAGTTTTCATACGGGTGGCAATATCGACTTTTTAAGTAAGCTTTATACTGGATTTGAACAACCAAAACCCTACTTGGTAATAAGTTACAACCATGCATTGAAAATAATAATTAATAATATTATATAGAAAATTGGTAAACGTTCCTTTTTAACATAATTGCACGTACATCCATCTAGTTAAGTGTAAAATTTTAAGTGAAAAAATACTAGCATCGGTCCTCCACGTGTACTACATTAATCAATAAACAGGCTCAGTTGAAAATTGCTCACGTGGCACACAACTAATGGTGTCGAGAAAAAAATAACCTCCTCTTTAATGTACGATTATGATATACAGTTTGTTTTTCATGTTGTATTAGTTAAGCATTGTAATTTTTCTTGAATCAATATTATACCGCTCATAAAAAATAAAAAAAACAATAATAAAAGTATTTAGTAGTTGATCATAACAAATGTATTATATCATCAAATGGTCACAAATTAATCTCTCTTCCTCTAGTTTTGGGCTTGAAAGAAATAAACTTGATCGATTACAATGAAACATTTAAAATCTCTTAGTTAAAAAATATTAAAAGATAAATAATTTATTAAACAAGGATAAAAAAAATACAAAAAAAATAAATAACAGAGACAAGTTAAAAAATTGTTCAACAGCAGCAGTAAAAAATATATTGCATTGAACTATTAATTTACCCTTTCATTATAATTACCATGTTACATTTCCAATCAAGAGTTCAAACTTTGAATGTTACTTGCTTTTCCTTCTACCTAGTTTGGCTTAGCACAAATCATGCAACTTATTATAGGGAAACAAATTAAACAGAAAATCCTGCTTTGATTACACTAGATATGACAAGGCCTTAATTTTGAAGGTTGTGAGTTGTATGCAGATAAGTTCAAGAATTTAACCAAACACTTGCAGGTACTTTCCATATCTAGAGGTTAATGCATGCACAGTGAAAACTATTTGTCACTAACGCTAGTATCCCAAAAAGATAGTGTATATAATTCCTAAAACGTATCAATAGTATTCATTGTAAACATGGAATTAAGATGCATATACATCAACTTATTTGCCATCCAAATCCGAAGGATAAACTGTGTCCTTTATTGGTTTTTTTTTTTGAAATTTTGAAATATCACGACTCTATTCGAATGTATGATTTATAAATTCTATTTTTTCTTTAAGAAGGTGATTAAATTGTAATAAATATTAGGCTGCTAAGAAAATGGAAGAATATGAAATAGAATTTAACTTTTGTAATCTGTGTGCCATAAGAGGTGTTTCATACTACCATGGACTGAAAAATTTGGGTTTTAGACCATTTTCGTTGGAACAAGTAATTAATCAAGACTGTCCAATCAAATGGATGCCATGTTTGGCAACCTTCTATACTGAGTGTTATATGGGTGGCAATCAGTGCATCGAATTTTTAAGTAGCTTGTACTGGATTTGAACATGGAAACTGAACTTGGTAATAAGTAATTACTGCGTGCATGGAAACCAAGAATGTTATGTACATTCCTCTTCAAGTCATTTTGAGAGTGTAAATCGCACTCCACTCATAATATCAAAGTTATATATAGTCATATTTGACATCAAATGCGATGGTGCAAATTATTTCATCTCCAATGTATACGGAGTCAAATTTAACCTTTATCGTTTAAATCTTGTTCATTAAAGAGGAATTGAATCAAATTAAGGCTAAATATAACTTTCGCAAACTATGGTGTTATGCCCCATTTTTAACTCTAGAATTATACTTAATTAAAGTTAAATATAAATTTGCGTTGGAGAAGAATTGAGTCAAATTTAAAGTCAAATATCTCAAATCTATTTGAGATAGCCTTATATCAACTTCAATGATTGAGTTTAAACCCTAGAAAATTTAGGTTTTAACCCAAAAATAGCATTTCTCCCCCAATAATTTTGGCTTAAAAATTAAACCCAAAATTATTTAAAAATGAATTTAACCTAATTTTTTCTTTACGACAAAAGAATCACATTGATTTGCAACACTTATTTCAGGGACTAAATTGATAGGTCTTCAATTTCAGAGACCAGCTTTATGGAATGGGTCATTTTCAAAAACTAGTTGTGATAAAAACCCTTGAATTTATCAATCTTCAACTTTAAAAAGAAAAGAATGAAACAAGTCAATTTAACCCTTTGTGATAGTGACTTTTCTAATAATTGCTAATCCATTCAATATGAATTGAAATGTATTAACTTATTAGCCTATGCGTAGTTTAGTGATGCCGCATTTCAAGTAAATATATTGCTCCACCTCTGCTTGTAAGAAAATTTAAGCTACAAATAAGTACATCGAGTCGTCGATCGGAAAATATATTTTCCACAACGCATTGTTCCTTCTTAACATTGTGGGGATATCCAAATGAGCTGGGTGCACATTTTAGCCTTCACATTCGCTCCCTCCCCGTCGTACATATACATGCCCTGTTGCAGTTAGAGAGAGCACAAGGATTCCAAAAACCAATTACTTGGCACATTAGGTTAGGGGGTTTCGAAAATGTCAAGAACGGATTGTAAAGGAGACCCCCAAGAGCATTCACAAATGTTGAGCTCTCCAATCCACTGCAAAATTCTCATCCGTCTCACTATCACTCGATGACTCATTGTGACTAGGCTCCTTTTTTAAAACCTCAGAAACTCTTCTACGCTTGGCAGCACCGGCAGCCTTCAGTTCCAGTTTCTTCTTTTTCAACAATTCCACTCTCTCGCTATATGCCCTGAAAAACAAAAGGAGAACGAAGAAGGTAAAAACTAAAAGCAAAGAAAATTGAGTTGCAAAGAACAAAATGAATGTTTAGAACGATAACATTTTATTGCTGCACTCACCCTTGGTCCACTGATTCAGCCTCTTTTATCGTCTCAGCAGCATCAATCTGCAGCACAATTACAGTAAGAAAAGAATTATGAGTATGCGCAAGTCAACATCCATGTAAATGAAAAAAAAAAACTAAATGAACAGTGCAAGGACATGAAAACCCTCACCTCCTCTTCTTCCATACGATTATCGACCTCCTTCAAGTCCTCTTGTATCAACTTCTCAAATTCTCTGTACTCATCTCTGCCATACAGTAAATACAAACTCAAGGTCACAATGCTTTCATATTAAACCTAAGAGACTCGATATATTATGTACAATAATGCCAAAACTACAAATCTCAAATAACAAACTTCCCATGCAAATCTTAAATTTAGTTTTGGAAAATTATCATAGTAAATGTTGAAACTCGTTATAAAAAACCATGTTATGATATCTACAATCAATCAGCAGTTTTTGTTGAACACGCATGCATTTATACTAGTCATAATATTTATTAAATCGTCATTTTGCAGAAACTACGGATGAACTTACTTGCTGTCGTAGACGAGATGATTGAGATGAGATTTGGACCTTCCTTTCTCTTGGAAACGCAATGGAACTCTTACTCTCGATAGGGCGAGCATTCACATTATGAGAACCCTGTAACTCACCCGAGAAAGGGGATCAAAACCTGACTTATAGGATGCAACTGCTCCACCTATCATGGTAGCAGTTGCTGTCAGTTTTCTTCAAGTTTTGTAACTGTCTTCCATCCATAATTTGTTCAAGTACTATGGTTTTCTCACTTTATATTAAATGTGTACTTAATTTATATAACGTATACTATAACCATATTTCCTTTATTAAATGGTTTGGACCATTTCTCACACAAAAGTTCTTACAGTTTTCATACTCAACTAGTCTCACACTTCAAATTGAGCCCGTGGCAGCATAAACCACAAGCACTATAAAAAGAAAGAGAAGCCAAGCAAACGCAGAAAATCCCAGGACAATAAGGGAGGGACGGCCTTGAGTCAATGGAAAACCATGTGTGGAAACCACTGACTGGAGAATTCAAGGGTAAATGTTCTTAGATTTTTATTAATCATAATAACTATGGCTTCCTACCACAGCAGAATTCAACACTTTGACCACCAGTAAAGGATGGCTTTCTTTTTGGGTAGGAAGTGAAGTGGTACTGGATTTTTTTTTCCTAATGTATTTTACTATAAGCTCATATTAGGCGCAGAACCTCTAATGTGTACTATCTTCAAGGCAATATCTTCATGTATGACTCATTTACAAATTACGCCTGTTCCAATTTTCTCAGGTTCAAAATAGCCTATTACCACTGTCCTTCAGAAAATACCAGATGGTAATTTGGGGAAGCGAACAGCTTCAAATGGGCAGAACTTGTGTAAACTGCTGGGGACTATTGGAAAGAGCCAAACGAAAATGAATTCCCAAGAATGAACGGGGCATATTTTCCGTTCCTCTCCATTAAATTAAATGCATCAAGACCATGCATTCAAATTATGATATGACCAATTAACAGATCCATACAAGACTACCTAGATATGAACTAGAGAACATTTCCCTCTCTCTCTCTCTCTCTCTCTCTCTCTCTCTCTCTCTCTCTCTCTCTCTCTCCAAGGTGTACATCAAGAACACGCATCCAAATTATGAACCATTAAACCTTTTCAGATTCAATATCATGAACAAGTATATTACTAGAATTTTTGAACCATTGCAAGGACCTCATACTAGACTAGAAAATGAAAACAAAGAAGAGAAATTTCCAGAATAGCACCTTTACAATCTAGGAGTTAATGGGAAAAGTGCACTTACTTAACATCTTGCTTAACAGGCTTTATTCCTCGTGCAGATAAATCAGCTTCCTTGTTGTCAAAGAAGCCTTCAGGAAGAGCTCCCTTAATTTGCTTGGCCTCTGAACGGGCAATCTGTGATGATGTCTGTGTAAGGTCCCTGGCAGGCTCAATAGTTATTGTCTGCACCTTTTCCCTTCCTACGATGATATTGTTAAGTCAGAAAGAATAATAGATATCATAAAAAGAAAGCGATCAACAGTTCAAAACTAATTCCAAAATAACACAAATATCAATCCTCTACTCAGATTTTCTGTTCTGGTATTGTGCTTATGACCAAAATTACATTTTAGGCTCTGTTAATTATCGTTTTGACATCACCTACATTATTGTAAAAATAATATAAATAAATAAATCTCTGTCCAAACTGATTTTGTCCTTACTGCTTAGGCAATCACACAAAGCAATGAGAAGGTGGTAACAGTCATATAGAAAAACACATAGGTTTCGTTAGAAAAACATATAGGTTTCGTATTCTCACCTGTATTTTGCTTTTTTGCATCATGGTTATCAAAAAAATCTGGAGGAAGCTCAGATGACAACTGCTCTCTAGGTAATTGTGTAGAGCGTTCAGATCCTGGTAAATGCAACTCCACAGAATGTTCAGGCTTAGATTTTGGCAATTCCGGACGCGCTTCAGCTTTTGCGTTGTTGACTCGGTTTAGTCCAGCAGCTGTAGCTTTGAAATTACTTAGGGCCTAAAGCAATACAAACATTCTATTAGTAATACTCATTCAGATATATATATTAAAGAATAAGAATAAGGAACTCCATCTAAGACTAAATGTAAGTTGAACGCTAATGTCACCTACTTCCCCAGCCCATCACAGCTTCAAGCCTAGAAAGTGTAAAGAAGGAAATGCTTCATCATTCCACCAGATATGGATTGAATGTAAGTTGACATATGAGATATCCAACTCAAATTAGTATACAAGAAGATCTAGTAACCAAACAATATCAGTTATTGCCCGTAATTAGTAAATGGGATAGGCCCTATGCTTCTGAGGGAGATGATAGACAAAATAATGAAAAGAAATAACAAAACAACATTTTAGAAGCTACAATGGCCAGGTTGAATTCAGCAGTATTTTAATGTTTCACCATCACAGATTCACAATACATGATTTGATTGAGATCAAATGAGTTACTTTGTTATGTTTCAAGAAGCCGGTAAAATGCTGCAGTAACCATTTCATATTATTTCAAAAACTTGCATCCTTCATATCAACTTTGAATTTTCTACGATACAAGATGTTTTTCTAGGCCTCTTAGTTTCTTAATTTTACAAATAGGGAAGTACTAAATGAACAATGATCACCTCACGATGTTTACGCAATGCTTTATGCGCATCTGGGATTCAGATTTCAGAGTATTGTCACAAACCCTGCACACAGGCTGGTCAGATTCGTTGTACCTGTATGTATCACAAAAAAGGAGAGAAAGAAGCAGTCAGGAACTCTGGCTTAGCAATTTATATATGCCAACACAAGAACAGAACCAGTAATAAGCAAAAAGTTACAATAAAAGGTACAGCAACGATAATATACATAACGAGAAGGTGGAAGTAAACAATGTCAAGATAAATCTCTTTAGTTCAAGATGCATTCTGAGAAAATATAAGTTAGGTTGTTCCCTACTGAGCATTTTCTCAGCTAAATCCTATTCCTAACTAAACCAGTTCTCATAAGTTTCCTTTCAAATCATAAGTTTCGTACAAACAAGAAACGGACTGCCGAACCAAATTCGTACTTTGTACTTCATAAACTAAAAGCTTTGGACACGATCAAATTCCAAGAACACAATTTTTAACCACATACATCAATTAAGCATTCAAGAATATGGTGATCATAGAACCAACTACAAGACACAACATTTACGAAAGGGGTTCTACAGAATCCAATTTAATAATGATAACTACATTACACTGAAACTCCATAACCTCTAGTATTTATGTATATATATACGTATACATAAATACACACTGAGAAAAAAAAAATTGAAGACAGAAGGCGTGGGTACTGACCGCACGAGAGGAGAGTCCATGCGCTTGTCCTTCTTCTGGGCATTCAATTTCGCAGGAAACGGCGCCTTATTCCTGGCTTTAGCATCCATCTCTTATATCTATGAATTATATCTCCATAGAAGGATGAGAGAGGATTCGGAGGTGGCTGGGAGCTCAGTGACGGAGTTTTACGAAGGCGACGGGGATATAAGGGCGCGGGTGACTGAGGACTCGGTGAGGAGGGCGGTGGAGGAAGGCGGAGCGAGAGACAGAGATAGAACGATGGAGGAGGAAGGATTGGGAAGTGCGGCGTGGACATAGTAATCAGGTGTGTGAATGACTGTTGTTTTTTCCTGTCAAACAGCCACTGCCTTCCCGCCACGTTACAAAATCGAATAAGCATCAGGTATGGTTGGGACGTGCGGTGTGGATGTTAGTAATGCTTTAGATAATCAACACTAATAATCTAAAGAAAAAGGATTTTCAAAAGTAACATTTTTTATGAAATTTTTTTGTGCTTATACTTTTTAGATAATATTTTATAATATTAGAACAAGATTTAAAGTAAAATTATGAAATGGTAAAGCGTCGATGGAGAGTCATATTTGAAGAGAGTATTCTTACAATTTCTTATGGGAATTGTTATTGGTATTTCAAAATTTTCATTTTACATTCTAAATTTTCTATATTTAAAAGAAAAATACATTTATGAGGAGTGTAGATAGAGATTTTTGAAACGCTAATAATATTGTTCTTTCTTATAATCTAATCATCAACAATCACATCGAAACTAAAATGTCCTATACAATAGAATAAACCAAAATCTTACGTGGCACAATCCCACCATTGAAGATCAAACGGTCAAGATTGTATAGCCAAGTACAATCATGTCTTGTACTTTGAATAATACCTACCATTCAGAAAGTGACATGTGGAGCGGTGCTTCAATGTCCTAAGTCCAACACCGTGAGTCTCAAAAAAAAAAACTTTCATTAGTGAGACCATTTATGAACTATTTTCCACTTATGTTTTAGAAATAATATTTTATAATGTTGGAGCAAGACTTAAAGTTAAATTATGAAATGATAGGACGTCGATAGAGAGTCATATGTCGAGAGAGTATTCTTACAATTTCTCATAATCTAATCATTATCAATCACATCAAAACTAATATGTCCTAACAATATAATAAAGAGAGTTTTAACAAAAAAATCCGTTCTACGATTTACTTTAACGAAAAATTATATTTTAACATTAAAAAGTCAAATATATACTATTTACTTTATTTTTTATTTTATTCTTAGAACTCAAAATTTTCAAATCTATTTTAATAATTTCTCATAAAAAAAAAACTAAAATCATTCGTGGCACAAGCCCACAATTGAAGATCAAACGGTCAAGATTGTATAGCCAAGTACAATCATGTCTTGTACTTTGAATAATACCTACCATCAGAAAAGTGGCATGTGGAGCGGTGCTTCAATGTCCTAAGTCCAACACTTTATAAAAAATAAAAAATAAAAAAAAAAGGTCCAACACTGCGAGTCTATCCGAATCCGATCCTTAATATTATCATCTCTCTCTGTTTGTGTTCCTATTTCCTCTAACTCGTACGGTCAGATATTCCGTTGGAACCAAAAAAACCAGTTTAATCTGTTTGTATTTTTCTTATTATTATATATAGTTTTAATTTTATTTCAGAAGAAAAAAAAAGGTTTCGGATCTGAGAGGGGTGCGATGGATTTTATACGACAATGATGAAAGCAGCAATCATTCTTCTGCGGCTCTGAAAATTCGATTCTCTTTCGGTTTCCTTGTTGTTTTGCCTTTTCGATTTAATTAATGCTTCAAATCTGACGCCATGAGGAAGAAGCTCGATACCCGTTTTCCTGCTGTAAGTACCCTATTTCTCTCGCTCGTTCCGCTCCTTTGTCTAGGGTTTATGTTTTTTTTCTCAGATCGAGTTTTAATTTGTGTGGTTGCTAGGAAATTAGGGAAAGGAAGAGAATTTTTGGATTGGTGTAGGTTTGCTGTGCTAATCGTGGGTTTAATTAAGGGGATTAATGAATTATGTTTCGGTGATTTGAATTGTTTGGTTAAAGTTTCAATTTTTGTGGGGATTTTTGAGATATTTGATCTGGGTCGGGTTTTTCTAGGCCGTATTGTTCTTTTCTTTGATGGGACTGTGGTTTTAGGGAGAATTGGGTGATGGGTTTGTTGTTTTGGGGTTATCTGATATGGTCTTGGGATTTGGTTCGTATCGATGATTTCGCCTAGGGTTTGTAAATTGGTACTTGAATCATGGGGGTTTTGTTTGTGGAGATAAACATGCTTAGTTGCTCTTGTGGTGATGTGGTTTTGCAAATTAGTCAAGATTAGTTGATAACTTGTGAGGCCCCTGATGGCTAAATCTGGTCTTTTTTTATTAAATATTCCTTTCAAATGAGAAGTTGGATTTGGGTTTGGATAATGTTTGAAGATTGTAAAACAACTAGAGGATTTTATTTCGTGGGGTGTAATAAAACCAAGGCTTACACTTGCTCAGCTACTTTGTTATCCATATGCTACTTCTGGTTCAAGAGTAGCTCTGTAACTGTGAGGCGCTGGCCTAGGCGATCAAGAGTTGTGAATCTTATGTTTGAAACTTTCTTAAAGGAAAAAAAAAAAAAAAAAGGAATGGAAGAAACATTCGGTAACTTCATGATTGAAATTTTGAATGAGTGACTTACAGTTTGGTACTTTATGAAGTTCTGCTGCATCTCGTTTCAGAGAAGGAGATTGTGTCAAGACTCATGGTTTATGCCTCGATGTTGTTTGCCATTGTTGTTACCTTTCCGTGACATTTCTTTAGCTTAATACCATCCTTCTCTGTTTAAAAGAATGGAAGCGAAAGGGGGGAAAAGAAAGGGAGAGAGAGAGAGAGAGAGAGAGAGAGAGAGAGATTAACATTTTGTTGAATTTTACCGACAAATCTTCTGCTTGTTGGTTATTAGTCCTTCGTGTAGCAAAGATCATTTAAATTTCCCCGAGTTTCTTTGATGTTTCGTGTGCCAAGTATGGGATTATGTTATATAGTATTTCTTTGATGGCACTTGTCATTTACCCTCAGAGTGTCCACGTAGGGAATGCAATAAATTTTGGAGAAACCCTTATCTCTTAGTGAAGTATGTTGACAACCTTTTTTTATCTTTAGAAGTAGTAATTAAGTTATTTGCCTTGTGCTTCCTATTTGAAGAATGAAGAATGATGTTTAGTTTATCAACTCTCTTTTTTTTTTCCGTCAATTAATTTAGTTTATTAACTCTAGTTTAGCTCTGAAGTTATACATGTATTTGACCCCCATTCTGAAACACAATTTTAATTCGGCAGGCCCGGATTAAAAAGATTATGCAAGCTGATGAAGATGTTGGGAAGATAGCATTAGCAGTGCCTGTTTTAGTGTGTGAGTACTTCTAACTTCATGAATAGTAAAATACCATCCCACCAGGTTATTTTATTTGGTTTTTTGGTTGCTTATACTACTCATCTTGCATATTATGCAGCTAAAGCGTTAGAGCTATTTTTGCAAGACCTTTGTGACCGTACCTATGAGATAACCCTGCAAAGAGGAGCTAAAACCATGAATGCAGTGCATCTGTAAGTCAAAGATTGAACGATGTTTATCTGTTTACTTATTCAGTTTTAAGGGATCTATACAAAATAAATTTATAGTAAAGTAACTACAACAGCAGTGAAATGATTACTCCAATTGTACGGTAAAAACTTGAACCTTATTCCCACAATGAATTTTAGAAGTGCACTCTCTATTCCACAATTAACGACCTCCTCCTCAGCTTCGAAGATCCTAAAGATAGGTTAAAAAAAAATCTCAATGAGCAGACAAAAACGAAAGAGCGAGAATCACCCAATTTAACCTTTTGCAGTGCAGCAGAATGATGGAGGAATATTAGAACAAGGTTATGTACAAAATATAGGTTTCCTGCTTTGAATATCAGAACAAGTACTAATTTTTAGACATATCAAAGCAATAATGTGTACTTTGCAAGGTAGTCCATCTTTCCAAATCATTTTGGATGGTCATCAGTCAACCCATTAGAACAGAGTTTGCATGGGAATATTCTGTAATTCTAGAAGAGTCAATTTACCCATCTTTTATGGTAATTTCAATGAAATATAGAAAAGAATAGAGCTCATCAATCTCAACATCACTTAAATTTCTTCAGATCCAGCCAAATAATTAGCAATTGTATATTTTGGACGGATGACAACCTCAGAAGACATAGATATAAATGAAATTATGAGAGAATGAATTGGATTCCTTTAGCATCGAACCTTTAAATTAGAATTCTCCTACCCATTAGCATCGACACAGTACGTTGGATAGTAACATGCTATAATTCTACGATGATCAAGTAAGCCGTAGTTCATAGATACAATTATTTTTTCCAGGATAAGTACAACATTATTAGAGAAATCCACATCAATAGTAACATGCAGTTTGTATACTGAACTTTATCGCAGAGCTCATGCTGAAGAATGATCTAATTGGCTAAGGAGAGATATGCTTATATTTTCTAGTACCTGAATAAATATGTTTACGCTTATGCCATTCAAATTTTCTGGCACCTGACGAATCTTTCTGAAACTAAATTAAGATTATCTAGTTGTAATATTCATTCAAATTTGTTTTTACTGCATTATCTTTTAAAGAAAATTTTGCTCCAGAGTTGAATATAAAGTACCCTGTGGCTCCCAGTTGCATGAGCCAAATCTTATTTCTCTATCCTGTTTGCAGAAAGCACTGTGTACAGAGCTATAATGTGTTTGATTTTCTGAGGGACATCGTCAGCAGAGTTCCTGACTATACTCATGGTCATTCTGATGCTGCTGCCGATGACCGAACCCTTTCAAAAAGAAGGTATATTAGATGATCTATTCTTGTTATTTGCAATATCATTAATCCATGATATTGTCATTTGAATCTACTTACTGATATATTTTTTCTGCAGAAAACCACCAGGTGATGAAGGCATTGACAGTGATGAAGAATTGAAGAGGAGCAAGATGGTAACTCTAATGGAACCCTACAATTAATCATTATCTTTTGTTCTTAACATAAAACCAATTTCCTTTTACCAAAAGAAAAAACATAAAACCAATTTCCTTTTACCAAAAGGAAAAACATAAAACCAACTTCCATGCTTATTATATTGAGATCTCGGTGATGTTTTGTGTTCATTCTATTTTTTTCACGGCAACTCTTTAATCTGAGTGATGTCTCTTTTGGTTTCTTTAGGATGTCCAGGTTGAGGACGTAAATATTTTGTGAATTTATATATACAAGTTTGAATAGAGGATCTGAGTTGGTTTTGTTTGTGTTTGGGCTGAATTAGCTGTTAACTAAATGCAATATGCAGAGTTTCACTGATGTTGAAAACTTTGTTTTACTTTTTCTCTGCAGCTTGAGATAAAAAATAGCAGTAGCAGCGGCAGGGGAAGAGGTCGGGGTCGGGGTCGAGGCCGTGGACGTGGTCGGACCACTGAAAGAGACACTTCGCACCATGAGACTGAATCTGATCCGTGCACATCTCTTCGGCAGATCACTGAACCTAATCCTAACCCTGGAATGGTGGTGGATGATGTTTCCGAGTCAAAGGATATATTGAAGGAAAATGTCATTGCCCCTGATGAATCTGATGCAGCAGTTAGAAACTTTGATCTGAATGCCGATGTTAATGATACTGATGACACAAAAGCTGCCGCAACAGCAGCCCAAGCTTCCGCAACAGCAGCCCAAGCTTCCGCCACAGCGGCCCAGGCTTCCGCAACAGCAGCCCAGGCTTCCGCAACAGCAGCCCAAGCTTCCGCAACAGCAGCCCAAGCTTCCTCAACAGCAGCCCAAGCTGCCCCAACAGCAGCCCCAGCTGCCCCAACGGCATCCCAAGCTGCCCCAACGGCATCCCAAGCTGCCCCAACGGCAGCTCAAGCCTCATCAGCTGGACCTATCTCCGAGCCTAAACATGAAGAATATCCTGGGTGGTCTCTCTCTGATGTGGATGGAATGGCCATTGATCCTATTCAACTTGCGAATCTCAGCAGAAGGCTAGACGAGGATGAGGAAGATTATGACGAAGAGGGCTAAATTCCAATCCATGGCTTATTGTCCCAAAGTAGGGTAGCGGGATCAAGATCAGTGGAAAGCTCTTGAAGGAAAACTAAATAAAATTATACAAAAGCTGGAATAGCGACCTAATTGGAGATGAAATGGCCAGGGCACTTTGTCCCAACGAAGAGTCCGAATTCCTCTTCCTGTCCAATGGTAGTATCGTAGCATTTCCTAACATCCATTTCCAGAGGTAGCATTTTCCGTGACGATGGCAGAGAGGATAGCCTCTGCAAATTGACTCTTAGCAGTGTATGAAGAATATGGCACCCTTGAATAGCGGTGGATTGCCCTATGAGTGGTTTGCCTTTTTAATTTACTGTGTTTGTTACAGATTTTCAGGACAAGTAGTAGCTTGCTCGTCGTTATCGTGTGGAAGGTAATAGTTCTGTTAGCCCTTTCAATTAATCTTCTGACCAGTGAATTGGATTTTCTTTTCCCTTCCTTCTCTTCTCTTGCTCTTTTAAGAAGTTCCGCAACGAGATGCATACGCGTTGCTAATAGTTTGCATAGTTTCAATGGTGGTGAAGAATCGGCAGCGATGTGTTTCTGCTGTGCTGATAACATAACGGGTCTGATTCTTCCATGGTTCATCCTAAGGAAACACTGGTACCTCAAATATTATTTGTATATATTATTTGCAATTCTCTATGTTTCTTGAAAGGTTTCTGGATGGAAGGGTTCAGAAGTATGGATTTTGGATTTTGAAAGCTAGCCATACAAATATTAGATATATTTGTGCTGCATTCGAAACTGGCATTGAAATTTCTTGCTCGGAGTCGAATTTGAAAACATTTAGGAGACGCTACGTGTACCGGCACCCCGCCAAAGGTTACTGGGTAGGGTTCCGTGTGTATCCGTTCCTAGGGTTATTTTGCTCATCCCTAATTTTATCAAGAGGAGCTTCCCTCTACACTTAGGCCTCGTTTGGTAGCTCGGACTGTACTGACTATTTCTGTCGGATACGATAAATAGCCACAATATAATACTGACTAAATTAGTTGGGCATATGGTGCAGTATCGGATTAATGATCGTATTGTTTATACTGTGTTTGATACCGAACCGGATAGGACAAGAGAAAAAAAAAAATTTAACAAATCTTTCTTTGTTTGTTGAACTTTTCTCATATTTATACCTATTGAAAACCACATAAATTTTCAAATAACAAAGAAAAATAGTAAATTTCATACATCAAATTCAAAATATTTTCCAATAACATAAAAGAAGGTTCACAAAAAACAACTACAATCGTTACGATATATAATCCAACCACATATCCAAGTTCATAAAATATACAAATACAAGGTGGTTTCAATAAGAAACAGTTTGTCCAGATAGCCAAAATATATGCATGCTACTTTTAACAAAATATATGCATGCTACAGCTTTTAACAAAATATATTGTTGTTGGTTTGAAATGTCAATTGGGGTTACTTTGTCCAAGTAACATGAGTACAAAGGCTTTTTTCATTGCACCATCCAAAGACGAGAATGTCCTCTTATTCTGTGGCTTTTCGAAAAGGATATTTAGTGCCTTGATTTGATCCTCAATAGACAAATCCATTTTTGACAATTCTGAAACAATCTCAGGTTTTGAATCCACTCCCTTCCCAAAAGCAACTTGTAAAACTTCACCCAACTTATCAACTGATTTAGAAAGTATTTCTTTAAATGCCAAAGCAAGATCATTATCATTAGTAGCTCTCTTCCTTTTCCGGGTACTTGAACTACTGGACCGTCGAGCAACAGAGGGAGAACTAGTCTCCGCCTCATCTTCATCTTCATTAATGTGCTCAGGCTCATTCATCATCTCAGTAGGAGTTGCAGCTCCTACTTCGGTTGCTCGGTCTTTCCCAAAAATAACATTCAATTTGTCATACAATGGAAATGATTTTCCTAGCCAGCCTTCTGCTTCTTTGTTAACCTGCAATGTGAAAACAAATCACACTATCCATAAAATACAAACAATCTTATTTTGTTCCCTTCAACCTGTCTTGATATAATCAAGCATCCATTAATTTAATTAAGCTGTTATAATGAATAGGGCTAAAGGATATGGTTTGGTAGACACAATCATACTATTAAATTGTATGTAAGGGAACATGTTAAGTAATCAAATATGTAAAGTTAAATTCTAGTATTATGTTAGAGAATTACCTTTACATAGGATTGCCATACTTCAGTGCTATCAACCTCAATACACTTTCGTACATCATTCCATGCAAAACCAGTTTTATTAACCATGTCATAAACTATTGCATAATCTTTTTTCCACCTCATTTTGGACTCAATATGTGGAATTGCCTTTATATTGGCATTAGGACATTTCAAATTAATAGCTGTTTCAAATTGAGCCATTGTTCCGGGTTTGAAACAACCGTTATCATATCTCAAATTCTTAACAACTGCCTCCTCAAGTATGGAGAGCAATGCATCTTCTTCATGTTGTTTCCAAACCCTTCTACTTCCTTTTGGTTGACTACTTTGTTCACTTTCCATTCCTACAATTACATACACAACATGTGGAACACCCTTTATATTGGCATTAGGACATATAATCAATAATGCATATAATTAATAGTAAGTGATAAAAACCATAAGCAAATCATCACACTTTTTAAATAAATACATAACCAGGTCACACTTTGTTCGAATAAAGTATCATAACCGAATACATAAGAAATCACTATTTGTTCAAATAACAAACCATAACCAAATCACAACATGCATATGTAAAATTTTTTAATCAAATCACACTTGTGCACGCCACTCATTGTACATATTCATAGCCAAAGTGTTTCTCCATGCAGTCCATTCTTGTGTAGGTTGAACACTGTCAATCATATCTTCATCATCATCACTACTTTCAGATTCGTCCAAGTTTAGGATTTCATTTTCTATTGGATCAGCTGACATATGCCTTCTAATAAGATTATGTAATAGGCAGCAGTCTGTCATAATCCTAAATTGTGTTTTAATTGGGAAAAATGATGGACCTCTTAAGATGCTCCAACGCATCTTAAGTAGTCCAAAACATCTCTCAATGACATTTCTAGCTTGAGCATGTTTCATATTGAAATACTCCTCATGATTAATCGAGAGTCTTCTATTTCTCCACTTCGAGAGATGGTAACGCACTCCCCTATACAGTGCAAGGTATCTTGGACCATTTGTGTACCCACCATCCACAAGGTAGTAACACCCTAATACAAAAAAAAAATGTATATTACTATATATAAGAAAAATGAGGATTCAAATTACTAATATAAACAAATAATCTATTGTTACCTGTGGGAACTTTTAATCCCGATGGTCTACTTATCGCATCTCGGAGTACTCTAGAATCAGATGCCGACCCTTCCTAACCTGGGTACACAAATATAAAATTCATGTCCACATTACAAACTCCCAACATATTGGTCGCAATCTCTCCCTTCCTTGATCGGTATCTTGGTTTATCTCGCTCAGGGACATGAACGTTAATGTAATCCCATCCAATGCCCCCAAGCAATTCTAAAAAAAATCATTGACATTAGTATGCTCAATATATTTAATTACATTAATTTTAGAAGTAATTTTTATAAAATATGAAGAATACCTCAAACCAACTCCATTTAGGATCTGGGTAGGCATTAGGAATGGGTTCTGGCACTTTCAAAAATGTACCTTGTTGGATTAACACTCCATGTAGAATGGAATTGAAATACCTACTTATGGTCTCCCCCGATCGACAAAACCTACTCCCAATTGTACGATTCTTGACATGATGTGCAAGTATATGTAAAAACATGCAAACTTGTTCTTCCATTGTCACTACACCATCCAATTTTACTCTACCGTGGTCACGAAGCATTTGACATAAATAGTGGAACGTTCTTCTATCCATTCTAATTTGGTTCACACACTGAACATCATCATATCCTATTATGCTATCTAAATAGGTTGACCCTACCATTCTCCTAACAAATGTGCGATTTCTAAGTGCAAGTTGCCGATTCCGCCTTCTAGCTGAATTATGATTCTTGATGAACCACATCATCAACCAAGTCACAATATTCAAGTACCACACGTTAACAATGAAGCATGCCACAATCTTTCTTTGATCCATGTCTAGTGAAAATATAAAATAACATTATTAGATAGTGGCAAAAAATTAAGTAACTGGAGCATGAATGCATAATAACACTGAAAACGGAAGGAAGCATGTTAATAAGTCCTACCAAAAAATGTCATAGGCAGATAATAAATCCTACAGACTGTTGCGGTGATCATAAGGAAAAATTACAATGAAATCAGAAAGATGTCTTGACATTCATCAGTCAAGGAAGCATGTTACGAATCGAATTCAAAAACACACTCTAAGGTAATTACTTTACAAACTGGAATAAATGCCAATCAACAATTCAACAACCCTAGTTCGAAATTTTTCACACACACACACACAAAAGCTGCGCACGCTGCCCTTGGTTTTCTCTTGCATTGCAAGCGCGTGCGCGTGCGCACACACACACACACAGACACAGAGAAAGAGAGAGAGAGAGACACACACACACAGAGACACACACACACACACACAGCGCACACGCACACACACACATACACACTCTAAGGTAATTACTTTACAAACTGGAATAAATGCCAATCAACAATTCAACAACCCTAGTTCGAAATTTTTCTCACACACACACACAAACACACAGATATATATATATATATATATATATATATATATATATATATATAAAGTAAAATTCACATAAAAATTAAAAAAATTTGGAACGAGATTTGTAGTTCAGGTGTGGTTAAGAGTTGTCACCGTCGTACCCAAGATCAAGTTTCAGTACCCAAGGTCAAGTTTTCGTATGGTTGCGTTGCGGCTGTGAGACAGCGAGTGAAACAGGAGCTGTGCCAGAGACAAAGTTTTGTTTAGGTAAGTGAACCTGCACACTCCCACTCTACCCAATCATTAACAACAAACCCTAAATTCGACCCCAATAGCAAACCCTAAAATTCAAAAATTCTAATTAAAACACAAAATTACACAATCAATTGCATAATTAGAGAGAAAATGATAACTAGATTCAATCAATTGAAAGAAAATTGCAAGAAAAATAGGAGGAGGGGGAAGAATAGAGGGATGGCAGAATCCTAGAAGAAGAAATTTGAAAAGACGAACTGTGATTTAAACGAAGAAGAAGTTGAGAAGACGAACCTGGGATGAGAGGAAAAGAGAGCGCCTGGAGAGGAAAAGAGGGCACGAAAGACTGATCTCTCCAACCGAAGCCCGACTAAGTTATACCGTGCATTTGCACAGTATTAGTAAGCGGGTAAAGCATCGGGTAAAAAAGGTGGGCCCGGATTATTTAATCTGGTGCCTATTTAATCCAAATGGTCACCAAACACGGTACACCGTATTATTAGTCCTATCCGGTGCCTTATACGGTATGCCAAACAGGGCCTTAGGGTTTGTGTGTGAGTGTGAAATGACGAGAACCTCTCGATCGATTGAGAGGTTAAAACTAAATGATGCATGCCAATACGAGATGTTTTTTAACCAATTCAGAAAGTCACTTGATCAGTTCATCCTGTATATATGATTCTTCCTGAGACAAGTGCCTAATGAAGATAGCATACCGCCTACTCAAATTTTTATTTTAACAAACGATAGTATCTACACTAAGCGGGTAGAGAAATTGACTAAGCCTTACAGTGGGTCACTCATAGTACTGTGGTTCAACTTCTTCTTTGACGAGAATCGAACCTAAAACCTCACTTACAAGTGAAGTGAAATACTACTTAACTGTAGTACTGGCACTAGACCTCTAAACGAGTAGGGTTTACTGGGTTTGGGTCGGGTTGAACCCGACCCGTTAATTTAACGGGTCATCCAAACTCAACCCATTAAGCTAATGGATCATCCAAACCCAACCCGTTAATCTAATAAGTTACCCGTTTCACCCGTTAACAATTTTTTTTTTTTTTTTAACATTTCATCCAAATCAAATATAGCCCTTTTTTGTATCATTGATCGACCGTGAAAACCCCTCGACAACCATAAGTTGCTTCCTGTTGAACACGAGTGTAGAAGTCTGCAGACATTAGACTGAAGGACACTCTGCTTCTCTCTCTCTCTGTCATTACAAGTAACAGAAAAAGAACAAAACATAGCCCATCGGCACAATGCAACCCGTCAACCAAAAACAAAAGCAATAAAAAACATAAAAATTTTCAAACCTACATAATCAAACAGAAACAAAATCAATCAAAAACCCTAAAAGAAACAAGTTTTCATTCTCTACCTTCACAGACTGAGTTGCATTGGTTAAGGGCGCCCAGGGCCGACTCAAATGGGTCGAAAGTTGCGAGCTGGACCACCTTCCCAAATCAGTTGATGTCAGAATCGACAGTGGAGAGAGAGGGGAAGGAGAGCTGAAATTCGAGGGGGTGCAGTGCGAGACAGTGAGGGTCTTCTATTATTGACTATTGAAATTACACAAAAGCCCTCAATAATAGGTGTTAACGAGTTTCGCGGGTTCACCCAAAATGACCAGTTATTTAACGAGTGAACCCGTTAACCACCTGACCCGTTAAACACTCACCCGAATACTCATTTTAACAGATCGGGTTGGGTCGGGTTTAAAATGCCAGGTCTAACTGGCACTGCCAATTGAAATTAATAAATAGCAAAAGGATGGAAAAGAAAAGAAGGAAGAAAATAGGGATGGGCAATAGACTTATAATACCTTATAATATAGATACAAATTGGAAAAACGAGTACACAACATCACTAGTGACCAGGTTTTGTTATTGATTACGACACAGAAGAAACACTTAACAGCAACCAAAGCATGTATATACACCACAATTTGCCATGCCACAAATTCAAGGTAACTTCATTATTCT
Source organism: Pyrus communis (assembly GCF_041283825.1). NCBI lineage: Eukaryota > Viridiplantae > Streptophyta > Magnoliopsida > Rosales > Rosaceae > Pyrus > Pyrus communis. The sequence goes on from NC_142571.1 coordinate 2,326,163, forward strand.
TAATTCTTACGCACTTCGGCTTTAAACTTCTCTTCCTTGCCTCCCTTGTTGCACTTTTAGAAGCATATTGAACTTTGCTTTCTCGTCTATCCCCTGCTTTCACAATGAAAACATGTAAAAATAAGCAAAAGTTCGAATCAACCGATCTTGCAAATGGTTAACCATATATAGCACAGCATTTGAGCGAATCTAACATGTTGAATGTACAAAACTCAATTATCTGAAACGAAAAAAAGAAGCTGTAATAAACAAAACAAACTTCATTGAATTACCAGGAAGCTCGTGAGCATGACACAAAGATTTAAATGCAAATTTGAGAACAAAGATACGAATTTTAATCGTCTGAACCATTCAAAAACTGGGGTTCCATTTGGTTGCAAGGTTTTGAAATGGGACTTTGATCATCTAGAAGGCTACAAATATGGCATCTCAACCCCTAAATTTTTAACGGTTTCGTTACTTTACAGACCTTTCTTTTCAACAAGAAGATAAACAGTCTCCTTCTTGACCTTCCCAACTATGAAATAAGAAGAATACACGAAATGCCCACTACTACGAGGAAACTAAAATAAATTTGGAAATGTAATAGAAAGGAACTACCCAAGAGTCAAGAAATAGGAGTATATTCAAGGTTGCACCCAAAGAAGAAAAGGATCCCAAGGAACTAAAAGCTCCTCCTAGACATTAGCAATACGAGTTCATAAACATCACCTGGTTGATGCCTTCAACATCCTTTTTTGAAGAAAATTTTAATAGAACTTCAATGATTCTATCTACTCTTTTATATTTAACAAGAGTCAGCGAAGATCAAAGGAGCACTAAACAAGATGAGATGATGTGACTGTATCGACCAGACTGAATGATATTGTTAGAAAGCTTGGACTTGACAGTTTTTTAGACAAATATTGTTTGCAAAGATGAAGAGAAAATGACGGTAAGACTAATAAAACAACCAAAAAAAATTCATGGCCTAAGATGCATACTTTTAATGTTTGGATTCCTTTCAGTGGATAGACATGGTTAAGATAAGAAAGCAAGGTCCGAGTCTTCAAATTGTGGGATTCGAATTGGACTTTTTGGCCTATATTGCTTATAATTGAGTCTTAGAAATGTTAAACTCTTTCTTAAACAGTCAAATTTACATGCGTATGCAAACGAAATTAAGCTTAGTAAATGTTAATTGCTTCCATAAACCCTTAAGTCTCTCTAAAAACACCCCTCTAAATCTCTTAAATAGAGTTATCATTCCAGCAATGTTCTAAATATCACTTATAATAAAGTTGAAAAAAGAACCTGACATTATCAGCATAAAACCAAATCTACCACCTTATATGCTTCCATCAATAACGACCCCAAAAAGTAAAAGACAGATCAAAACAACCAAAACCTACTCCAAATCAAATACCCAATTCTCCAAAACTAAGTAAACAGTACACTTGTAATTATATAGCTTGAAATAATGAAAGGGCAGAAACCTTGGAGACGAACAAACTAGGAGTCGGAAACGGGCTTGAACTCCTGCACTTGCTTGAAGTTCTCCCATGGCTTTACCCACACCTTGGCTTCATAAACCTTCTTCTTTCCGCCCTCGGTGGCCTCGATTTTCAGATAATGCATAGTGCCCGAAACCACTTGTACCTTATCATCCAATACCCTTACAAACTCAAGCAGATCATTCTGCACAATATTCAATTCATCAATCAATTTATAAATTAGGACTCTTTTCTAGGAAGCACTTCTGCTCGTAAGCACTTGTATCAAAAGTTCTTTCATTAGAAAGTCATATAAACTTCTTTAAAAATCCAAGCACTTCATGAAGAAACTGCTTCTATGACTCAGTAGCTATCCAATTAATCAATCAATTTCTTAGTTACGGATCTTTTCTAGGAATCACTTTCGCTCATAAGCACTTATGTCAAAAGTTCTTTCATTACAAAACCATTGAAATTTTCTTAAAAAATCCAGGATAATGCCACACCCATTTTTGCCTCCCACACCCCCTTATTAATTTTCGACCATTAATCTTCGATTCATTCGATCCGACAGCGAAAAAGTAAGAGGGGTGTCTGTGAAGTAAAAAAGGGTGTGCGGGTAGCACTACCCAAAATCCAAACGACTCCCCTCCCTGAAAAAGCACTTGCAAGCACTTCATAAAGAAGCATCGGGAAAGTGCTTCTACGACATCGCAAACAGGACCGATCAATCAAAAACCACCCACAATTTAAATCAGAAACAAAAAGGGTACGGAAATGGGAGGTACCTCCTTCTTGTTGTGTTCATCGACGGCGTAGCGAGCGAGGCTTTCGGTCTCGACGCTGTTGGCGACACCTTGGTTATCGCGGACTGCACCAACTGCGGCCATGTTTGATTCTGCGGCGAGCTCTGTCTGTATTTCGGAAGTGGATTTGATTTTTGTCTGCAGAAGAAGAAGAGTTTTGTGGCTATTAATACACATCCTCTCAAGGAAAAAGACTCCGTCGACGCGCTGGACACGGAAATTTAGCCCTGTCGATCCTCTGGTATCGTGACACGTGGCGAATCTTTTTGTTATCCGTTGCTTCCTCTGTAAGGTTTTGTTTTCTTTTTGTTAGTTTATTGTTTTTTTGTTACGAGACAGGCTTAATCTATAAGTTTTGAAGACGACTTTTCCGTATTAGTTACTGTTACAAATAGAATTCCAATTCTCGAAAGGTAATCTCGTATGGAGTGTAGGAATTTTGTAATCGTGATCGTTTATTGTATATTGTACGATTTTTGTTAGATATTATTTATATTTAATTTTAAATTTTAAATTTTGAAATAATTTCTGATCGCAAAATCTACGATGAACGATCACGATCATAAAATTCCTAGATCTCTATGAAAAGGATCCAGCCCTCTCCGAGATCAAAGCTCTGTGGCCTAGACCAGGCGCACTATGTAGGTGACCAGAGCTCGGACATATCGCCTCTTTTTAAATCTACGATGACCACGTTATCTAAGAGGGCAGTAGACAGATTAACCACATACGAGTGCCGGAAAGCACAGAGGCAAGCTACCTTGCACAAAATGTAGTTAATGCCAAGGTCAAATGACAATAAGATCAAAGAGGATCTCCACAATGCCCTATAAATACGGATCCAGATCCTCTCCGGATCTAAGGATTTTGAACTTAGGGATCAATTGATCTGATCCGTTGAAATTTGATTGAACTGTTATTTTATTATAATTTTTAGTAGGACCTCTTGTTTGTAGCCATTAGATCAAATTTCAATGAGACGGATCAATTGATCCCTAGGCTCAGGATCTGGATCCTATAAATACAACCAGAGCTCAGGACCTTCCTCAAATTTAATCTTTATGGCCAAGTGAACTATGAGAAAATTACTTAGATTGTCCCGTCTCGCATAGATTGTATTTTACTAGTTTTCCGGAAACATTTTGGAAGTGTAATTTTCTTGTAGTTCAACTAGTGGTGTAATTTGGCTTGTAGTTCATGCATTTCTTTTCGAGAATTGTATTTTGTTTCAGCAATGCAATGATCAAAACCAGTTTTACTTCTTTTCGCATTCTTTATTTACATTTTACGCAATCTGTAAATTTAAGACCTCGATCTTCAAGGCATAAAAAGAACGTAACTGAACCAACGTCTCATTGAGTACCCTGTTGTTTGGTTAACACATTGAGTCTAGGGCAATCTCAGAAAAACAGTCTGTTAAGAGCCTCCGATAGTGGCACGCTTGTTCTCACCATTTCTCTCAAGGCTCTCCTTGGCAATGAGACCAGGATCGATCAACTAGGAACGAATCTTACTCAAAAGCTCATCTTCGTTTTTTAAAGAGATTCATAATATCTCAGTGATCGTCGTCTCCATCTTCTGGCGATTAGCGATGGATTTCAGTTATCTCCAGCAATTAGCGATGGATTTCATTTATTGAGGGACGAGTTTGAACTCGTCAGATTTGAGGGCACCCAGAGTATTGTTACATACTAATTTCTCCAAAATCCGTTGAAAATCATGATGTTGTGGTGGTTAAAAATTGAATAATATTTCAAAGAGTTCAAAAAAAAAAAAATCTGAATTTACCACGTCTTTTACATCACACAGATAAAACTTCGAACATAACGACGCTTACAACTCCGGAGCTTGTGAAGAATAACAAGATGAAAATTGATCATTTTGGCAATCGGAAACTGTAAATTGACCGATAAGACCGATAACAGGCAGGGCGGGATGAAGCACCACTTGGAGGACAAAAAAAGTTCAAAGAGGGATGTTTTCATATATACCGGACGCGAACATTTATCGGATCTTAAAAAATAGTCTGCACATAAGTCAATTGATATCTTAAAGACGTTAAGAATCCCAGCACATGTCCAGTGTAGAGTTGGAGTGAAAGCAACATTGGAACAAAGCTTAAGAACATAGAAAGTATTAGCATTTATAAACACACACATTATCTAGACACACAACTACGCCTTAGTCTTCGGTATCAAGACATACAAGATGTACTGAAAGCAAGCAAAGCAGCATACATACTCAGGTTAGTACCAGAAGATTTCAATACCACAAACTATTTACTTGTTTAGGAGTGGTCTGCCTCCATATGATTCAGACTGAAGGCGCCTTCCATATTCTTGTGCACTTCGGCCTTAAACTTCTCTTCTTTGCTTCCCCTTTTCACCTTCAGAAGCATGTTAAACTTTGCAAGCTCTTCTATCACCTGCTCCCCACAGTTTAATCATATACACAAATCAATACATTGATCCCGTCGATCCCAACGATGATGTCAAACAGACCTCAAAACAGAGAAGAACAAACAAATCGACTTGTATACCGCATTATACAAAACAATTTGAAGTTGAAAAGATTTTTCCTACTCAATTCTCCACAACCGAATCCTGGTCCCATTACACAACTACTCGCATTTGAAAGAGATTTTCCAAAGTGTGCCCGAAACCCCAGCACATACGCTAAGTGGAGGGACACTTGAAAAAAATATCCATCCACTTGTATAATAACATTTGGCATGCCGCCCCCATGTTCCGAGCACACTGAAAAACCTCTCAGCATTTAAATGAACTTGAACACCCATTCCAACAAAACCAAATACTACCCCCCAAATCCTCAATTCTCCGAAATGCAATAAAATCGATTTTCATACTCTGATTCAGCACAAACCAACCCCCAAATACCCAATTCTCCGAAATCCCTTTCGACACAACAAAAAACTACACACAATACCCAATTCAAAAATTTATTCAGATAAATTTGAATACCCAATTCAACACAAACAAATACAAACCCCAATACTACAAAGTGGAAAACCAAAAGAAGGAAAATGAAAGGGCACAAACCTCAGCCTTGGCGTGAACAACTTCTTGAAGCTCATAAGGCAACAAGGAGTTAAGACTTCTGCTGGAGGGACTTAACAGCGTGGTTAGCCGCATCCTGCACCTGCGGGTCATGCGGCGGCACAGATTGCCACCCAGGAGGATGCCCACCTTGCTTGGCGCCAAGATCGGCAGAGGTAATCAACGGCGTCTCCTCGTCATCAGCCTGCTTAAACTCCTGCACTTCTTTGAAGCCCATCCAAGGCTTCACCCACACCTTCGCTTCGTACAGCTTCTTCTTGCCGGCCTCGATCGCCTCGATCGTGAGATGGTGCAGAGTTCCGGCAACCACCTGCTCTTTCGCCTTCACAACCCTCACAAATTCGAGCAGGGCATTCTGAACCATAATAATTCAATTAATTAATCGAAATTGTAGCATAATTAGGTAAAGGAAAAGGTCAGGAGGTCAAACTAAGTACCTCCTTGTTATTGTGTTCTTGGACGGCGAAGCGAGCGAGGTCTTCAACTTCGGCGCTGTTCTGGGCGCCGCGGAATTCTTGGATTCCGCCGAGTATGCCCATTTTGCGGTGTTGGGAACTGCGGCCGCAGCCAATTCGGGTTGATTTTTCTGCGGTGGTGGAAGGCAATGCGAGGAGGAGGAGGAAGAAGAAGGGAGCAATTAATAGAGGGAGGTAAGATTCCGATTTCATCTGGCTTTTTGGGTTTGGGGATTTTTTCGACGGTTTCTCTGCAAATTCGGATATTTTTCCTTCGGTCATAGGGTTTTTATGATACGTGTCATACACGTGTCGATTCTGCACCATCTTTGCTGGGAAGGTATCCTTCTTCCTAATTCACCAAATTAGAGAATCCGAATCATTGAAATTTGATCCAAAGGCTAAAGTTATTATAATTTTTAATGTGAACCTCTATTTGTAACCGTTGAATCAAATTTCAATTGTCTGATTTTTTTAATCTAGTGGATTAGAAGGAAGAGATCCTCTTCCATCTTTGCTTACTCTGTAAGCTTTTAAGATGGGATGAGGATCTTCTTCAGACATCTTTTGTGAGGATTCTAGCAATTAATTCATTTTAACCGTACATTGTATAGTGTGCGATCAGATTTCGTCAAATAATGTTTGTACTCGATAAAAAATTCAAAAGAATTATGATCGCAGAATAATTAATGAACTAATAAGATGAACGGATAGAATGAACATATACAATAAACGGCTAACAAGAACCGGCCCAGGCCCATTGGGCGTCGGCCCTTTGTGAAGGCCGATTTGGCAGTTGTCCTCCTCTTTGTCGAAAAGCTATTTCATTTTTCCTTCCGTCCCCACTTTCCCCAGAAAAAGAAAGAGAGAAGAAAAAGAGGGTCAGAGACGAAGAATAGAGAAAACACACTCACAGAGAGTGAGAGAGGAGATAGATGATGACGTACGCAGCCACAGCTTCAAGGCCGCTGTGTTCTTCACAAACCCAAGTGCCCATTTCGCCGATTGTGAAGGGCACTGCCCTCAACAGCAATGGTATTATCAATTGCCGTCGGAGAAGCAATGGCGTCTGTGTGATTAAGGCCATGAAAAGCTCGTCTCCCCCACGACTGACCTTGTCGAGCAATTGGGATTTTCCCTCAGCTACTACTTCAGCTCCAAGGCTGCCCCGATTCGAAGAGCTCGATACCACCAACATGCTTCTCCGTCAAAGAATCATCTTTCTGGGTTCTCAGGTTCTCTTTCTCTCTTAATTTGGGTTTTCTTGCTTCAGCATCGAATATTTTCGACATGGGTTTTGCTGCTACTTGTGAAATTTGGACTCTTTACTGTTTGTTGAAAGTTAAGTAGTTCAAAATTTGATGGGATTACTGTGTGTGTGTTTGTGTTTCTTATTTACAAAAGGACTAAACTTGTATTTGAGTTTGCACGTTCTTCTTTTTGTTGAAACTTGAAAGTTAGAAGTTAGTCATTTGATGGGATTACTGTGTGTTTGTTTGTGTTTCTTAGTTACTAGAAGACTTAACGTATGATTAGGAACGGTTGCTTTATTTAATTTTGTCTTCATTTTCTAACGGTGGGCAGGTAGATGACATGACAGCAGATTTGATCATAAGCCAACTTCTATTTCTAGATGCCGAGGACCCGAAAAAGGACATTAAATTGTTTATCAATTCGCCTGGTGGTTCTGTTACTGCTGGTATGATTTAAATATATTCGGCATGTTGGATCCTGGTATCTCTCCTCAATTATAGCTTTCTGGTTCTTATATATCCTTGATAACAAAACATACAAATGAACGACATATTTTTATTACATAATTAGGTAAATCGATTTTCAATTATAATATAACTCGAAGCATTGGCAAATTAAATAGTAAATGAGGAGAACGACATCATGAAGCGATGCTTTGGTATCAAGTACAAAGGATTGCATGCATATACTGCATTATATTTGCAACATATTGGATGAGGAAATGTTAAAGGGAGAGTACTGGAAGAATATACAGCCACCAATGTAAAACAAGTAATATATTAATTCGGATATACCCAAAGAGTGCGAACAATAAGCTTTGATGCATATTTTACTTAATTGTAGCTGTTGATCAATTCAATTATTATCTTCGATTGAGCTTTACTATGTGTGATGGTTTGGCTGTCACCTTGTGTTGTATCTTATCTCTTTTATCCACTTAAAGCTTTTCTTCTCGTAAAATTTGAAGAGAAAAAAAAAAAAAAATGAAAGAGAGTTAAGAAGTAGCAATTGCTATCTGGGTGATTGTTGATTTTTGTTAAGACCTATGGAATCACTAAACTTTCAGAATGAAGACATTAAGTGATTGCACTATGTTCCTTTGATTTCAGAGTTTTCTACAATAAATTGTTTAGATTTCTTTTTCCTATTCTACTAGAAAAAGTATATTTAGTTTTTTTTTTCCCTACTAGAAAAGTGTTTCAATTATTTTTCCTAAGTGTTCTGCCATATATGGTGCCTTAAGAGTATAAGCCGATGTATATATCTGTGTGCCTTTTGAAGATAAATTTTGACTTTGTGGTTGGATCATACATTCATTTTTATTTAATTTTTGTTTCCTCTACTCTGTATATGAGAGCGCAGTTAAAACAGTTTGTACCTTTGATTTCTCTTGGAATGCAACGATAACAACTTGATAATTAAAAGTAGGGTAGACCTACTTATTTATGTTGTTTATTTATTAAACTTGTCTATTTCCAATTATGTATTGAATCCAAGCTTTTGCATATTTCATAAGTTTTCTTAGCTAATTCAATTGAGGAAGTTCATGGGTGTGTGTGCATGTTCATTGATTTTGCAAATTGGGCAATCTATGAGAACTTTTATTTTTTCAATACTCTAAGCCTGTATTATGTAGAAACTATGAGAACTTTTATAACTTTTTCAATACTCTATTTAAGTAACTTCAATGATATGTCATGCAGTTATGGAGCCAGAAATTCTGTTAAGGAGAGTCAATCTTAAGTGACTATAAAATTATGATAAATTGAGCTTATAAATAAAAATTACTTGAGAAATGATCATAAGTATCAACTTATTTAGCATAAAAAATATTCCAAATTTCCAACCATGGGGGAAATCAATCATGCCTATGCACCTTCGTGCGAATTTGAACAAAAGTAATTGGATATTAGTATGAGGACATGAAATTAAATACCTTTTATTTGATTAAGAGGCAAAAAATGAAATTATGAAATGAAGTGTTGGAACCTCAACTACGAACAAATTACATTTGTGAGGAGGTTAACTATAAGTATAAAAGCCAAGCTACATCAATATAGCACATATAAATACAACATTTCCAAATTGTGAGAAGGGTCATATGACCCTCCTAGGCTTTAACTGGCTCCGCCAGTGATGTCATGGATAATCTTTAGTTTTTTAAAAAAACTTAAACAGCATTGATCATGGACGGTAGATAGTTTGTGCAATGGAATCGATATATTGGTATTATGGTGTATAACTTTTTAAATCCAATTCTTCCCAGTGTAAACCACCACATGACAGGCTTTCGAAATCTATAGTTGTCTGAAGTACATAGTAGAAAAGATTTATGTAGGCGAGCAAGGTGTAGTGAGCATTCGGTTTGGTTGGGAATAGACTAGATTTTGGTTAACAAGTTATTAAAAGATGATAGTAAACAAGAGCTTGACATGCTAAGGAAATACAAAGAAAACCAAATGATTAGCTTGGGGATAAAGTGAGTCTGTTCCACCAAAGGCATCTTCTATACTCTTATAAAAAACCAATGCGAAGAAGATTAGTGTAATGGACAAAAACAATTAGCTAGGGGAACTAGACTGGCAACAATGAATTAAAAAAGAAACAACAACACAAGAAACCAACAAGAACTAGTACGAGGAGAGACACTTTAAGTTGATTAGTGTGAGGGACAAAGAAGATATGTATGATTTGACGTTTGGGTCCTTTTGGTAACATTGAACAAAATTGGAGCCATATATGTTTGCCATTGGGTTTTGTTTTGAGTCCACATGGTTCTTTTATGTAAAAGTCCAACTCTTTATCAATTGTTACGCATTTTGAAATTTGAATGACATAGAGGGCGGGAAATTTTTGCAGAAAGGGAAAGAGTAGGGCAGAATGCTAACCGGGTAATGTCAATGAAAAGATTGAATGAGGTTTGCTGAAAACAAATAAAGCAAATGAATTTTTTCCTATCTATTTCTGCTTTTGGAAAACAAAATAGCTGTTCTCCAGCTTAGCCATGCCCTCCCTTGTTATTGTGATACGACTTCAGTTGGATTGAGTATATTTTCTTTTTAAAGTTCTCTTCCTTTTTCTTTTGTGTTCTTACCAACCTGCCCCTCCATGTAGGAATGGGAATATATGATGCAATGAAGTTGTGCAAGGCAGATGTTTCAACTGTTTGCCTGGGGCTTGCTGCTTCTATGGGGGCCTTTCTTCTTGCTGCTGGCACAAAAGGAAAGAGATTCTGCATGCCCAATGCAAGAGTGATGATCCATCAACCCCTTGGAACTGCCGGGGGAAAAGTAAGTGCTTGTTTTCTGCTTATTGTTGTAGATGTCCATATAAAATTTCTTAAGGTGTATTTAGTATTGTTTGTTTACCATAGTGTTTTCATTGTTTTTGTAAATATGCTTGTTCAGTGATACCAATATCTTTATCCTTGGTTCCATTGCATATATTTATATCGATGCTGTCGTGTCTTTCTATTAGTCAGTTATAGATTACCATTTATGTGTATCATGTAGTTATAAACTTAGTTTCCCCCAAGCCTGTCTGTCTATGGTTTAAGGCATGGCATATTGGCGCTGTCCTCTGTTTCTGTTACTAAGTTATAGACGCCCATTATTGTTTAAGATTGTATTTACAAACTTAGCTCACCTCAGCCTGATAGTCTCTGAGGGTAGTCAAGCATTTTCTTTCAGAACATTATTGCGACAATTTGACTTTTGGAAGAATCTAAGTTCACTTTTGATTATAAATTTGACTTATATGTTTCAGTTTATATAGTAATAGAGGATTACCCATTGCACGGGGAAACACCATTTTTGAGTTACATAATTTCAATGAACTGTAAAGGATAAATCAAATTAAATTAAAACCTCTCAAGGACGAGTCAAACAACAAACTCCCTTCCAACTAGATCCCAGAGAAAGATCACTCCAAGATTCTGGCAACTAGCTATTCTCCACTTTCTAGAATTTCCACAATCCATGCCTTCTATATGGTTGGCATTTCTCATGCTGTTGGTAGCTTTGATATAGTTTTTAGAATGTATCATTTGACTAGTAAAGTTCTCGTGCTTGAGAATAAGCTATCATTTGTCCCTCAACAAGCTCTCTCAGGTTCTGCAGTTCAGAAGGTCAAGTCCTTAATAAATGACCTTTTGTTAGATTGTTGTGAGCCTCTGGAATTGTGAGTGATGAGCCCTCACTTTGCAATCACAGTGATCCAGAACTTTGACTTGGGCAGCCTTGTGGTATTGTGATGAATGGTTTACGTTGCTAATTTATTTTCCTAATAAAGGCTGATCACTACCGTCATTATTATCATTTATAAGTAAAATAAGTTGGTTGACTTTCCTCTGCCATAGAAAAGTCTGCAGTGAAGTCATTTAAGGCGATCATCTTCATAGGAAGGTGGAATGATGCAGATATATTCTTAAGATTGTGCACCTCACCAGTTCTATTCAGCCTTGTCACAACAGAAAGGTTGCTCCTTTGTGACCGAAAGGTCACGGGTTCGAGTCGTGGAAACAGCCTCTTTGGAAGGCAAGGGTAAGGTTGCGTACTATTGATGTTCCTCTCACCCCCTCCTCCTCTTTCGCAAAACAGGGAGCCTTGTTGGCTTGGGGTTGGGGTGTCCTTTATATTTATAGCAATGGCTAAACTTTTTGTACACAACTTTAACATACTGACGCATGCATTTTTATGCGGTGGAGGATTTCAATCATCTCCTCCTTTTATCCATTTCTACCTGGCTAGAACACATACATGTTGGCTGAATATGATAGATAGTTCTTTTCGTTTACAAGGCTAATGCATTTGTTGGTGATTCATGATTTTATCCCGCAACTTTTACATGTGAATTCAGGCAACAGAAATGGGTATTCGAATTAGAGAAATGGTGTACCACAAGATTAAATTGAACAAAATATTCTCAAGAATCACGGGGAAGCCTTTGGAGCAGGTCAGGCTTCAAATTAGATTTCTTCCATAGTAAATATTCTGTGAGGGTCTCTTTCCGTTTTTAAATTCTTTGTTGATGCAGATTGAAGAGGACACGGACCGTGATAATTTCATGAATCCTTGGGAAGCTAGGGATTATGGGTTGATTGATGTCGTTATCGATGATGGAAAGCCAGGCTTAGTTGCACCCATTGGAGATTTCACACCTCCACCAAGAACACGAGTCTGGGATCAGTGGAAAGTTGAAGGGAGCAAGAAATCAAGAAAGAACTTGCCCTCAGAACAAAGGATTTCTGACACTGAAAGAGGGGACGAGAGGGAAAAGGAAGCACCCGCTGCTATATGAGGCATTGTGGTAGACTGATCTTGTGCTTTTTACCTTTGGTTTATTTTGATTATGTTGTACTCCTCACCTCATAATCTTGTAAATCATTTCTCCAAATAGTGAAAGTAGATTATTCAGGATCTGCTCGGAGATTATTCCGTCGGAAAGCGCAAATTTAAATGTTAAACAGAATTTGCTTCTCCGCTCTGTATCTTTTCGATAGCGTATACTCCTCGTTTGTGGTGGGGAGTTTTGGCCCGAGTTGTAGATGTTTGGCTATGTTCGTTCAGTACTTGCTGGCTAAAACTCTCCAACTACAGGAATAGGGAAGTGCTTGGCTCAAGGGAGGGCCATGCAGCAGTTTGACACAAGTTTTCCTTTAAAAACAGGCCAAACTAACGATATTCCGATATCTGGCTCTCGAATGGCACCCCCCGCTACAGCGCTAGCAGCGTTGGAAATGAGCGTTCGGGCAACGCAAAAGTCCAACCTAGCAACGTAGTATGCAAACCATATCGCTTTGAGTTCAGAGAACAAATTACGGTTTGACAAGCGGATATGTTTTTCTTATCTCTCTTTTGGTTGAATTCTTTTTAAGTGACTTTAGTGTATGAGTCAGCTTATGATTTGTAGTTAAGTAGTCGTGAGGAGCCGAGCAATAAGGAGCCAAAAGTTCGGCCTCCGGAACTTTACCAACAAGAAGATTGATAGCAAGACCTTTCATGCAACACCAAGACCAAGTTGTACTTTTGCTGCCATGTGGTATCTCAAACGAACCTCCAAGATGACAATGCCCGCGCTTCGATCCGACTAACGTGGTTGATCACTTTTGAATTTGGGCTTTGAGCTAAAACCTAAAAAATATAATCTGAGCAGCGTGCGGTAACTAACTGGTACAATAAGAAATTACTCATTTTACATTAGTAACTTGACAAACCCTTGTTTCGATACGAAAACCAAATAACAGCATTAGGATAAACAAAATTATAACGCTCCTAATTTAACGTTCGGCACTCCTTTTTTTAAGTGCAGATATATGGTGAAATTTAGGTTTGAAGTGCATGTTACTGATAAAAGAGTGCTAGAATTGCCACCCTAAAAAAATATCTCAATAAGTCTTACTTTACATGAATTGTTATTGACATCTCATAAAGGTTGATCATTTGTGTACGAAGAAGAGTAAAACGACTTTTTCAGAATGCAAATAACAATAGACGGAAAAAACAGAAGTTCAAATTTGTTTGAGTTGTTAAACCTCTCCCCCATCAATCACATTCTCTTCATTGGGCCTTTTTCTTTCATTGTCCAGGCCCGGATCCATTTAAATAATGGACGCCAAAAGAAAAAGAAAAAAAGGTAAAATAAAAAAGAAAATAAAGCTGGATATCAAAATAAAGGCAGTGTTCTTGGCGCCAAAACATCCGATAAATCCGCAGTTCCGTTTTCGAAAAAACATTTCCCTCTCTCGCATTCATAACTCACAACTAATCACATTCCAATTTCGTCAAACAAACCCAGAAAACGGTGTCGTAATCGTAACGCCACCACATTTCTCTCTCTCTGTCTCTCTCTCTCTCTCTCTCTAGGGTGTTGCTCGTCGCCTTTCTCCTCCAATTCTCAGGTGCTGCTACTACTCGAATCTTGAAAACGACGCCGCTTCTATCCTAACGTTTCTTCACTCGCCATGACCACTAAGCCCTCGTCCGTCTCTCCCTCCCGCACCACCTGCGCTTCTCTCCTACGCGAATTGCAGGTTCCATTTCTCTTTCTCTCTCGCTCGCTGGTTTTCTTTTCTTTTCGTTTCGTTTTCCAGGTGAATTTCGGTATTTTCGGCGACGGAGGACTAAGGGGTTTAATTGGGATTTTTTGGATTTTGAATTTTCCAGATAATTTGGGATGAAATTGGGGAGAGTGACGATCAGAGGGACAAGATGCTTCTACAGCTTGAGCAAGAGTGTCTCGATATTTACCGGAGGAAGGTGGAAATGACCAGGAAGCACAGTGCCGAATTGCACCAGTACTTAGCGGACAGCAAAGCCCAGATCAAGGCCATTGCTTTGGCCCTTGGAGAAGTTGACTCCTTTTCTTGCGGAAGAGGGACTCTCAAAGATCAATTGTCTACCCTCAAACCTGTTCTGGACGAATTGATCTTGAAGAAGGAGAAAAGGGTCAAGGAGTTTTCAGCAGTTCTGTCCCAGATTGCAAGGATTTCGGCTGAAATAGCTGGGGCTGGCGTGTCTGGGAATGTGGATGATCCAGGACTTGACGAGCGCGATTTGAGTGTGAAGAGGTTGCGGGACCTTCAGTCACAACTTGAGGAGCTTCAAAGAGAGAAGGTAATACTTGGGGTTCTGCTTTTGGCTCACCGATAGTCTTCAATTTAACTCAGGTTCTGAATTTCTCTTGTGTTTGCAATTGGGTTTTTCTGGATCCTTTGTGCAGGTTTTGCGTCTAGAGAGAGTAAGTGCTAATGTAAACATCATCCATGAACTCTCGGTTGTAATGTCAATTGATTTCTGTAAGACAATCAACAAAGTTCACCCAAGCTTGACGGATCATTCCTCCGCTCAGTCCAAGAGCATCAGTAATGATACTCTTGCCAGATTGACGACTTTGACTGATTCATTAAAGCAAGAGAAACAACAAAGACTGCAAAAGGTAACTCAATATTGATCTCTTTTCTCTGTCACTAACTATTTGATACATAAGGTGACCTACGTGAATTGGCAATGTATTATTACTTTTTTGAATTAGTCTGTAAAACTCCGCACTTTAATTTCCCAGTACTTCCACGGAAGTTAACTTTGTTACACTTCCATTTTTTTTCGAAATTCTTCTTACTCAATTGGTATATGCTTTGTTGTAGCTAAAATATCTTGGGAGCAAACTGATAGAACTATGGAATCTGATTGAGACACCAATTGATGAACAGAAAAGATTTGACCATGTTACGAGCATAATTTCTTCCTCAGTTGATGAGGTGTCTAGGCAAGGATGCCTTTCCCTAGATGTCATTGAACAGGTGCTAATTATCATCTCCAGTTTATATTAAAATTTCTCGCATAAATAACGTTGTGCTGCAAATCTTAATGACTGTTGGTAATGACTGACTGGAAATTCACTGTTTCTAGACTGAGGTTGAAGTTGAGAGGTTGAATGTTTTGAAAGCCAGCAAGATGAAGGAGTTGGTATTCAAGAGGCAAAGTGAGCTGGAAGAAATTTACAGAGGGGTCCACATGGATGTAGATAGTGATTCAGCTAGCGAGATCCTCAGCAGTCTCATAGATTCTGGTCTTAAAAACCTTCTATAATCTTGGTCCCTTGTTTATGGCTCTAAAATAAACTTTTCAATTATGATGGTGAAATATGATTGCATATGGATTTACAGGTAGTGTTAGTTTGTCTGATCTGCTTTCAAGCATGGATGATCAGATTCTAAGGGCCAAAGAGCAAGCTTTAAGCAGGAAGGATATTTTGGACAAGGTAGAGAAGTGCAAGTTTGCATCTGAGGAGGAAAAGTGGCTTGATGAGTATGAAAAGGTAAAAGTATAAAAATAACAGTTTACATTTTGTTCAGAACTATTATTTTCAACGGTCTCAGAGTATATAACCTGTTGGTCAAGTGACTAAACGAGTAAAGACTAAGAGTGATCATATTTGGTATTTTGGGTTAATCATATGCATAGACCACAGAGAGTGTGATGGAAGAGAAATTACCTGTAGATTTGTGGTGGCTTGAGGGTTGAAGTGGAGATCGGGTTTTAGAGAATCATCTGGTCAACAATACCAATAAGGTTGGAAAACTATAGAATAGAATTTCCTTAAGCTATAATTTTTTAGTACAGCTATTGTGTATCTAAGAAACATGTTGGTGGAATAGGTTTAGACAAGTTGAGATGCAGTTGTAACAACTTGTGAACGGATGAGAAGCGATTCCATTTATTTAGAAGTTAAGAAAAAAATAACATGTTTCAACTAAGCTAACATGGTATTGTGGATAATGATATGATTTGTGTTAAACAAGCAATTGTTAAGGGAAGCCTGAAAATGAGTAGGGTACTAGTAGTAGTAATGATGAAGGGCATTCCACATTGAAGAGGTAACAAAACATGGTCTTAGAAAGGTTCAATACATGGACAATTTTGCTTGGGCTATTTAAGTCCCTGATCATTTGTGACTTCCTTTATAGCATATTGGAGCTTATTCAGGAAGAAATAAGAAATTTTCTTTATGTTGAATTTTCTATTCTTTTTTTCTTTCAGGATGAAAATCGCTACAGCGCAGGAAGAGGAGCACACAAAAATTTAAAGCGTGCTGAGAAAGCCCGGATTCTGGCTGTAAAAATACCATGTGAGCACTTAATCGTGTTTTAGAGCAGTTTGGATCTCTTATAAAATACTTGTTAGACAAATGTGCTTTCACTTTTATCTGTACTTTGTTCTCTATGCCCTGAAGATGCTTATCTGACCATTTTTTTTTACATGATTTTATTGGCCAACTTAGGGTCTTGGTTCATATATAAGAAGTAATGAATACTTTGACTTCCCAATGACTCACTCCAGAATTTTGGTATTACTGTTTATTTGTAGCATAACAGCATTTGAATTTGTTTGAAAGTATTTTTTTGTATCATTTCTTTGACATTTTTTTTATATCCTTCTGTATTTTTATTTCTATACATAAGGAAATCCTAATTGCCATGGTTCCGCTGCATCACAAGGAACAATTGTGAGCATTGTGTATTTATCTGTTCAGTTTACTTGATAATCATCATACCTCATAGTTTGTGCATAGAATTCATGGTGAGTATACTTGTTCGTTTAAAAAAAAAAAAAAATACTCACTTTTATGACCCGCGGAGAAGCAAAATTAAGGAAAAGAATTCATGCTTGCTTGTTTTCACAAATTATCATTCACTGTGAGGTGAAAAATGTGTAACTGGATTTCACTTCCGCAATCTTGTTCTTCTCGACTGAAAACCTTGGTTCATATCTCTCGAAATTTCTACACTTTGAAGAAACAAAGCATACTTCTCAGACCTGGTTTTGTGGGGAAGCAACCAACTGGACACTCTTTATTCTGTTCTCCTAAATTTCCATAAAGAAGAGAAATTTTGTGCTACTTGCAACTCCAAGTTCGAGAGCGGGATCTATTTGGGTTTGAGTGAAGTTAATTGTTGCTAAAACTGGATCTGCAAGTCACTTTTGTTTGTTTGAGCCTTCGAGCATAAAATATTTAAAGAGGCACTTTTGTTTGGTAATGGAACTACAATTTCATGAAACTGAAATTATATTGAAATGAAGTTCCATGTGCTTGCAGTGCCTGGTTCTCTTTCTGTGTTTATTATATGTAGCATTGTTAGGGATTATCGGAAGTTTATTTATTGACAACAAATACTTTTTTTACTAGCTATCATCGAAAATTTGACTGCCAAAGTTAAAGCCTGGGAGATTGAGAAAGGAATCCCTTTCTTATATGACAAGGTAATCCAATATGGTTTATTAGATGTTTTTGTTTTTAGAAGTTCTATGTTATCTTAGTCTGCTGTGCTTAGTCCAACAACTACATGAATTTCAGGTTCCCTTGTTACATACGTTGGAGGAGTACACTGCACAACGACAGGAGAGAGAGGAGGAGAAGCGTAAATCTCGGGTATGCCTGGACTTGCTACTTTCACTCAACCATTCGCTAATATGCAGATGAAACACCTTGCCATCCAGACTTTCATTCTTTCTGCAATGCAAATAATGTCCACTGCCCATCTTCTGATCCTATAGTTTAATCTGTTGCATAAAATGCTAAATGTAGCGTAATTGCTACTGGGAAAGTAGATATAATCTCATTTTTCTGTGTCAATTTGGCGACTTTAGTCTCTTCATATCTGTGTTTCTGTCATGACTCCTGGATATGATCGATCATCTTGATAAAAATTCATCTATTGCCAACTGTGTACCTAATTGCTATGCATGCTATTGCTATTCATCGCCATTCATTCCGCAAATGCATTGTTTCTGCTGCTCTAATGGATTGTGCGGGACATGTCAATCGAAATTAGGAGAAAAAGCTAATAACGATTTGGCCCATGGTTAATTTTTACAGGAGCAAAAACGGCTTCAAGAACAACATAATGCAGAACAGGAGGCAATCTTTGGTTCAAGGCCTTCTACAAAGAAGCCATTGGGACAGAGCACAAGTGGTAACACCATGGTTGGCACACCAATCAATCGCCGCACACCTTTAGGCCGTCATGGAGTCTCAGCTGGAAAGGAACGCAAGGAAAGCGGAAGGGCACATAACGTAACGCCCATTAACTACGTTGCTCTTCCCAAGGATGATTCAGTATCTCGGAGAAACTGAAGAGCACATATCTTGCTTTTTAATAGCTTGTAAATGATTTTTTTCTTTTCTTCCATTCACTAAATGTCGACAATGTTATCGAACGGATCTTGAATAATAGTGTCATTGTTCTTACTACCAGGTTTTGTGGCTTGATTTACATCCCCAACACATCGGACGAGATTGACCACAATACTTACATGTATTAAATACAATCACCATCTAATGGTCAAATATAATTTATATGAATGTATGAATTTAATATAATCACCATCTGACCGTCAAGATGCTAATTGTATCAAATATATGATTGTAGCCAAATCTCACATGTGACATACCAAAGGAAATTAACAAAATATGGAGATGGTGATTTGAGATTAAATGCTAACATAATGTGGAGGCAAAGTTTAAACATCAAACCAAATGCACAACCTAATTATTTGAGCGATATTCTAATCTATTCTAAACTATGATTAGAAAGTGTTCTGACTTAAAGCACAAGAAGGGTAGCACGTACATTACTCTACCTAGCTTGATTGAGCCCATATCTGCAATGTATAACCTATAGTTATTTTTTTGTTAGAATCAATAAAGAGAGATAATGAATATTACATCATAAAGTGACTTTGTTGTGTGCAAGCGATATGGGTTTAAGGGCCACTCGAACACGTATTTTAGGACATCGCATGTATAACACTCTTAAGCAATTGGGCTGCAAGTCTCTTGCATCGTGACTCCAATATTTATTTTTTTGCAACTATGAATGACCTTCGTGCGGGTTTGACAGCCTATGTGGTGCGAGGTTTTGCTATCGTGGAGGTAGAGACAGATGCAAAGGCAGTGGCATATGTGGGGAGACTACGGAGATGTTGGTCGAAGGAGTTGATCGTGACATTCGCGTACTAGCTTTCCGTTTGTAGTCCATTGTATTTGGGTTCTCCCCTCGAAAGCGTAACAAAGCCGCCCATGAGGTGGCTTCTTTGGTTGTTAAAGTCTTTCATTGGGATGATTGAGAGCCAATTTTGTTGTAAATGTTGATGTTAGGGTTCATTTGAAATTGTTTTTAAAATGATTGAAAATGTTTTTGGTGAAAATGTTTTTAAAACTAAAAAACATTTAACGTGCTTTTGAAACTCAAAATCAATTTTACCAAAGCGCTTTCAATCATTTGAAAAACATTTTCAAACTAGTTCTTAGTATATCTGTCCATATATGATATTGATGAATCGGTTTATAATTTGGAAAAAAAACAAAAAATTATATAATGGAAGTGTGGCTGATGTGCTAAATTATGCATGCAATCCATGCATATATTTTCCAAGAAATATAAATATTTTTCAGCTGTACAGTTGAATTGCATACTACATTCCCTCGCATGGACACTACTAAATGCACAACCATATCAGCACAAAAGAATAGAAAATCAAATTTGATTAGTTCAACCAAAGTGTTTAAAATTCCTGTAGTGAAGTTCTATAAGCTAAATCTATGATCCTTTGATTTATAGACAATTACATGGATGCATTTTTGAGTTTTCACAATTAAGGTTGCAACGACGGTATATGATAAAAGATACTAAAAGATAAGTCCTTAAATCTTTACAAAAATATAGAGGTTTGTCGAAGGTTGCAATTTCACTGTAAATGGCTTTATGTCATCGTCTTCTCCAACTAAAATTTGGACATTGTAACCAAGGACCATCATTATCTTTACAATCAACAAAATCACTCACAATTTCCAAGAGAAAAACAAAATGGAATATAATTGAACATGATTCAAACGTGTTACTTGTAAGAAATAAGTTTCTTGAAATCTTTAATTTTGAATTGTCTTCTCACAAAAGAATGTTGAAATTGAAAAAACCAATATTATATTTTCGTTATCTAAACCAATCCGGAAGAAGTAACACTTATTCCTCTCAATTTTTAATTTTCTAACCTTTGGATAAAATTTTAAATGTGGCATATTTCCGATCAAAAGCAAAATAGATCTTAGTAGAGCAAACTGAAGAATTAGGATTCCGGATTAGAAGTGAGAAGGTGTAGATGATATTTAATTTTTGGGTTAATTTTAGTTTACTATCCTGAAGTTTCTTGGTTTGCAACATTTGATACATGAAGTTTTTTTTCATCCCAGAGTGGTACCTAAAGTCATAATTTTGGGACACTTTCATACATCCGTCTAAGTTGTTAAATCAACCATTAATTGGTGACATGGTGTCCACGTGGACAATGACTGGACGCCACATGTCAATAAGGTTCCCACGTGGATATTAAAAATTAAACATAAAAAAAATTGAAAAAAAAATGGGCATCTTCTTCCTCAACCATGCCCTTCCTTCTCCCTCCTTTCTCTCCTCTGCACCCACCTAACCCTTATCTCCTCTTCAACTCCCCACACCGATTCACGAGTAACGGACACCGCCGCCATACCTCACCCCCCAACCCTCCCTCCATTCTCCCTCCTTTATCTCCTATGCACCCACCTAACCCTCATCTCCTATTTGATTCCCCGCACTGGTTCACGGGTAATGGACACTTCCGCCGCCGGTATAATTTCAGTATCGTTCAATGAGGGGAAGAGCTCATCACGGAGGAGAGGATTCAGGAGGCCTAGTATGGACAGCGACGAGCTCATAAACCTCTTGCACCGCTCGGATTCGGTCAAGGTCGAGCTCAATCGACTCGAGAATGAAGTCGGAGATGCGAATGCGGCTTGATCCTCCGCTTTTCTCCAGATTTGTGGTCGATTTTCTTGAGATTTGCCATCAAATCTGGTAGGTGGGGCACGCTCATTCGAGTTCACGGGTTTGTCAAAGAAGATGAGGGTTGAATGGGTGGAGTCGAAGAGAGAGGGGGGGAAGGATGGATGTGCAGAGGTTGGGAAGGTGGAGAGGAGTGAAGGGAGGGGGAAGGGAGGGGGGTCGGGGTTTGAGGAAGAAGACACCCTTTTCTTTTTTTAATTTTTTAATTTTTTAATGTTTAATTTTTAATATCCACGTGAGACCCTTATTAACACGTGGCGCCCAATCATTGTCCACGTGGGCATCACGTCACCAGTTAACGGTTGATTTAATAGCAACCTTGACGGATGTATGAAAGTGTCCCAAAATTATGACTTTAGGTACTACTCTGGGATGAAAAAAACTTTATGTATCAAATGTTGAAAACCAAGAAATTTCAGGGTAGTAAACTGAGATTAACCCATAATTTTTTTAATATTTAGTTATTCTCTTTTTTTTTTTTTTTTTTTTTTTTTTTTTTTTTTATAAGGAAAACTAATGAAAAGGGCTTGAAAACTTTGGATGCATTTGTTGCACTGGACTGTCTCGGACTAGACTAGCTTCAGGGACTATGTTGGACTAGCTTAGACTAGACTAAGTTGGACTAGCTTAGTGAAACGTTTGGTGCAGTGTTGGACTAAGAAGCTAGATTAACAATAAATTATTATTATTATTATTATTATTATTATATTTTAATTTATTTTCTATTAAAAATATCAAAATGAATATATGAAAAAATAAAAGGGCATAGCCCTCTTCTTCTTCACGAATTGCAGGTGCTTCTGCAACTTGGAGAATTATCAAACTTTCATCGACTCAAATTGATAGAAAATAGAACCAAATTTGCAGTTTAGAAGATGAACGAGTATAAGATTTCTTGAACATTGGTTTCACCCTCACCCTCACCGACAGTTCCATTCAATTCGTTGGATTTTTGTAAGACTACCATAAGCATTAATGTAAAAGGTACTAATTAATTGGGTAAGATCATATACCTGCAGAAATTAATGAGTTAATAACAAAACATATCAAAATTTACATTGAACAACTTTGTATTTCAATTCATAAAAGGAAAAATACCAGATAAATTGAAAACAAATGGGTAGCAATCAAAACCCAAAAATTAAAACCTAGAAACCAATCAAATCTGAGAAATCAATGAAACCCACAAATCAATCAAAAACAAAAATCTATCAAAACCTAGTAATAATTTCACGAATCTTCTAAACAAAATTAAAGAAAACTAAGAAGAGAAAGTGACAGAGGAAGCTGTGATTTACGAGGATGCGGCGGTGGTCTTGGGATGGTTTGGCAAGGTTATCAAGCAGGATGAGGAGTCGAGTGGGACAACGGGAGAGAAAAGAAGGGTCTTAGCAATCCGGTGGTGGTCGGGGGGTCTCACTAAGACTATCTAGCGAGCCCCATAGTCGAGGCGAGTGAGGTTTAATCACACTAAAGCTAGTCCCTTCTGTAGACATCAAAGTTTCAGTAAAAACAAATGTTCACCAATGCATTAAAGTTTTGACGTGTCAAGGCATACATGGCATACGCCACGTGTTGTACAAATTGTACACATGGCGTGTGACTCAACAAAATAGGAAGAAATACCCTTGAAGGATTAAACAAGTTTTTCTTCTCATTTTTGGGCAATGACAAGGCAAGTACATTTCAATCCATTGAGGATCAAAACAAGTTTTTCTTCTCATGTTGGGCAATGACAAGGCAAGCACACTTCAATCCATTACGGATCAAAGCAAGTTTTTCTCATTTGGGCAATGACAAAGCATACACATTTCAAGTTTAAAATGGTGTTAAGTGGGAAATTAGGCCATAAGTTAGACCACTTCAAGTTTAAAATGGTATTAAGTGGGAAATTAGGCCATAAGTTACACCACTTCAATTTCAATATTGCATTAAGTGGGAAATTAGGCCATAAGTTAGACCACTTCAAGTTTAAAATGGTATTAAGTGGGAAATTAGGCCATAAGTTACACCACTTCAATTTCAATATTGCATTAAGTGGGAAAATTAGGCAATGGTGCTTGGAAAGAAAAAAAATATTTTGTGGTGGTGATTCATTCTCAAAGCCTATAAATAGGCTTCTCCATCAAGGTATCAAGCATCAAGGAATTCACAAATACATTTCTTTACTCCAAAATTAGAAGAGAATTCCCCAAATCCTTGAAGCTTTGAAACTCCAAAGCTTCCAACCATCTAAATTCCCAAGAATTCCGAAGAATCAAGAAAGCTCTCTTCGTTCTTTGTTAAATCCTCTTTCAAGATCAAGCCCCGACGACCCTTGAAGAAAGTGTTCATCGTTCATCCTAAGCTCAAGCCCCAACGGCCCTTTGGATCAACAACCTCAACAAATCCACACATCCAATCGTTCTTCAAGACTAAGCCCAAAAGCCCTTGAAGATCCGCTCATCCATCAACCTTCAAGATCAAGCCCAAAAGCCTTTGAAGAAATCCACACAACCATTATTCAAGATCAAGCCCGGACGGCCCTTGAAGAAAGTGTTCATCGTTCATCCTAAGATCAAGCCCCAACGGCCCCTTGGATCAATAGCACAAACAAATCCACACATCCAATCGTTCTTCAAGACTAAGCCCAAAAGCCCTTGAAGATCTGCTCATTCATCAACCTTCAAGATCAAGCCCAAAAGCCCTTGAAGAAATCCATACACCCATTCTTCAAGATCAAGCCCAACGCCCCTTGAAGATCCGTTCATCAACTGTTCATCCTTAGATCAAGCCCCGACGGCCCTTTGGATCAACAACTCATCCACAAACCTACACCCTACGAAGATAGAATCAGAGGACCAAATTTGAGAGAGATCGTAACCCCAAAATCATAAACACAAAAAATATTATTTTGTACACGTTTATTCTGGTTTCTTGTTTCAAGGAATCTTCCGTGTTCACACCTTCCTCTAACAAACATGGAACTACACTAACACCTAATCCAGTCTAGTCTAGTCCCACTTAGTGAGGGCAAACAAACGCCCCCTTTGAGTTTTAACGATAAGGTCAAAATAAAGGGTAAAGTGAATAGTACCAGAATTGACTTTTTAGTGTAATAATGTGGTTTTTCGTTAAAGTGAACAGTACCAGGAGCTTTTCATTAAAGTTTCTTTTTTCTTTTTTTTCTTTTAAATTTTTGCAGCTTTAAATTTTGGTACATTTGATGATGTAAAATGTTTAACGGAACCCACGAGGCCAATAAGTATTTGATACAGATTTTGCCTCTAGAACAAACTTTTAGTTTATGCTATGTATTTTATTAGTGGGTTCTAAATACTATATTCGTTTACCCTTTAGTGCCTCTCCTCCTAATTATAGATGGAATTCAACCAAAATAAAGTTTCTCCAACTAATCATGAACAATTGCTTTCTTAACATTTCTATATATATATATATATATAAACTCCTAAGATTGATAGAAACAGGAATGTGAAACGTAAATAAATTTGAACATGGCGTTGATTTTCACTTTTTTTATTTTTTATTTTTATTTTTTTAGCTCTCTTTGTTTGTAGCCAATGAATTAAATAAGTCAAACGAAAACGAGAGATAAGATTAAGCAATAATATGTTCAAAAAAAAAATGTGGGTTTATCATTTCCCATTTGAAACTGAGAAACAGCAATGGAATTATATATATATATATATATATATATATATATATTCATCAAACCAAATCTGTGTAAATTATTCTCACCAGCCGCCCTTCTACTTAACTTATATATATAATTTAAACAGATTTGGTTTGATGAATGTTGTGTCTCCATGATACTCAACAACAGTGACAACTACAAAAAGCAGTACACGGCAGATACAACTAGTATGCGGAGAATTAACAGTTGTTCTTGTATATGATTATGTAAACACTAGTGCTTGCCATGCACGCAGATAATTACGCTTGTAATTATATTAATTAATAAACTCACAAAATTGACATTTTTGTTCATATATTCTTTAACTAAAGAAAAATACTACTACTGTATGTGAGACCTAATATTATATAGAATACGTGTCAACAAATGTATTAATTTTGTACATGTAAATAACATAATTTTTAACTAATTGATACGTTCCATTAAGGTAAAGACTTATTATTGAGTCTATTTGTTTTGTTTCTGGTTTTGTTCATGGTTATAGTTGATGAGTAGGATCAGCATTAGGATCCAACTAATTAACGCAAGAACCACGTACCACAGAGTCACCTGGTGATTCAGGATATATTTTAGGCTCGTATTTCATACGGTACATTTTGAGTTCGATTCTTGACGTCGATGAATCACACGATGATGGTCACGAGGAGGCTAAATGATTATGTGAATCTTTCTGACCTCCGAAAGGGAGGATTGGCATGCCAAAGCCACCAATTGATCTTTTTTTTTTTGAAAAAAAATAATTAAAATTTTGGACGGAGCTTTTTTCTTTTCTATTTCTATTTTTATATTTTGTGAATTAAATGTGTCCTTTGAATCAATACCAACTCAAATACTTTTAAAAACGATGAGATTATGAGTGGAATGAAACCTGTTTGGGGAATTTTCAGAACTAAGTGGGGGCACAATTTTTGTGGAAGCGTCTAAAACTAATATGGTGAAAAGATGCAAATTGAATACGTATAAGCAGCCAAGAGAATTACTGATTCAATAAGCTTCCGTTGAAATGCAGGCATTTTAGAAAGTTGAAATACAGGCAATTTAGAAAGTTACGTGCATGTGCATATCTGCATATTTTCTTGGGTCAAAAACATAATATGGTTAACAAAAGTAACTAAAAGAAAATACGCTTTCCTTTTTGACAATTCATTAACTTATTTGAATATTAAATGGCGAAAGTTATGCAAGATTAGATGATCGACAATGATCGTGTGCCAGACACATACCTCCCCAAAAAGGAGATAGAGGACCATTACAACTTAAAAACCTTGTCCGTCCTTCCTCCACCTATTTTTGATAAGTTGTGAAAGTGTATTTTAGGGTAGGCTTTTTAGCCAAAATGGTCATTGAGATTTGTATAATACATCACTTTGGTCTCTGATATTGAAAATCAGTAGAAATGGTCTCTGAGACTGTCCACCATCCATTATTTTGGTCCTTCCATTAAAAACTCCGTTAAGTGTCGCAGAGCTCTTGGCCGGAAGTTTGGGCAATTTTCAAAGCTTTGTAACTCAATCGTTTCTTAACCAAATTCGATCTATAATATATCAAAAAGAAGATAGGAAATTGTAGAATAAGTTTATACCTATTTGGAAGCCCAATTGTTGCCGGAGATGGCTAGAAAATAGCCTGAAAGGTGACTGGTCCGTGAAAAAACTGGAAAACTGGTCGGAAACTGGGTAAACTTTAAACGTTCATAACTTCTTCAATACTCAACAAAATCGATTGATTCAAAAACAAAATTCATACTTCTCGATGATACAAAAAGAATGGTACCCTTCTTGATGGCTAAATCGCCATGGTTTTTCCAGAAAACGACTCGAAAGTGGCTAACTCGAGACCAAGACAGCCATTTTCAAGCTGTTTTCTGGCCAAACCACATCGATTTAGCTATTGAGAAAGGTACCATTCTCTTTGTCTCATTGAGAAGTATGATTTTTATTTTTAAATCACTTGATGTCGTTAAGTATTGAAGAAGTTATGAACGTTTAAAGTTTACCCAGTTTCTGGCTAGTTTTCCAATTTTCCAGCAGACCAGTCACCTTTCAAACTATTTTCTGGCCATCTTCGGCAATCATTGGGCTTTCAATTAGGTATAATCTTGTTCTACACTTTTTTATCTTCATTTTGATATATTATGGGTCGAATTTGGTTAAGAAATGATTGAGTTACGAAGCTTTGAAAATTGCCCAAACTTTCGACCAAGAGCTTCGGGATACTTAACGGAGTTTTTTAACGGAAGGACCAAAATAATGGATGGTGGACAATATCAGGGACCATTTCTATTGATTTTCAATCTCAAGGACCAAGGTGATGTGTTATGCAAATCTCAAAGGTCATTTTGGCTAAAAAGCCTTTAGGGTATTTCAAAAAGGATACAAAAAGCGAAGAAATTAGTTAAAGTTCCACCATAAAATCAATTGGCAATATGGGCAGTGGCCTAACTTATATATAATCACATGCAAGGTCCCTCCTCTCATCAGTGTTGGATTTATTATGAACACTCTCCCTCACATATGGTGAATTTTCCAGCCTAACACATGGACAACACAAATAGAATGACGTGGAACAGTTGTGAGCGTTGGGCTTCACACCTAAGACAATTTACTCTAATACCATGAAAGAGGTTGAGGTTTCACTAAAACTAATCGACAATCTGAAGAGTAACCCAACTTATTTATAAACTTATGTAAAGTCCCAATGCAAGGTTCTTCTTCCTTCCATCAATTTGAAATTTATTCACATGCAACAAAGTCATTGTATATCTTTTTCTAAGAAATGTTGCCTCTTTCACATTAATTAGTACCCAATAGTGGTAGAGGGCTGCAGAGACATGCATATGGTAGCTACAACAACTGTTACATATTGATGTCTTTGGATTTCAAATTAGACTTGTGATATATTGACTAGAAACTATAAAACCTTAGGATTCAAACTCATCAAAACTTCAATTAAAATTGCACTAAAATATCTCTAAAACCTCCCAACATTTTCAAATATTGCACCAAAATACAAAAATAATATTACTAAAATAGAAAACTTCATTTTAATCCTTGGTAAAGATGACTTTTAGACTAAAACCATGAGTAAGATCAAAATCTAATTTTAGTCCTTGATAGATTAATCACCTTATTTATCAATTACATTTTTATGTTTTAATTATTTCTCTTTTTCTTCCTAATTTTTATGTATTAATTTTTCATTTCATTTATTGTAATATATTTTGTTGTAAACATTTAGATAAACTAATTTTTGTTGTACAATATATTTCGATATACTTGGTCTTCTTCATTTAGGTACATTAAATTCATTATAATACATTTTGGTGCATACATTTATATACAAACATTTAGGTACATACATTTCGGTATATATATTTCGGTGCATACATTTCGGTACTAACATTTAGAATGTTAAGTAAAATTAATAAATAAAAAAAAAAAATTTTGGTCAAAAAATAAATTAGAATGTGTATGTTAAAAAATTTAAATATTTAATGGGAGACACTGAATAAAATACACATTAATTATTTTGAATTAATTAAGGACACATTAAGGGACTATAATCAATATGTAATATAACACCAAATTTATTTTAAATTTCAAACTTTTTCAAGGATTAAAGTAAAAAGACCCTCACTAAAATTATCGACGTCGTTGTTCCCAGAAACCAATCGAAGTTTGGAGAAATCCTGGAAATTGAAATCTCTTCACCCCCTTTCGGAGTACTGGCAACCAGATTTTCTTTTGATATTTTGAGAGAGATTATGTTGCAGATATTTCAGTACCATGCATGTTCAGTTGTTCATGGCTATATGTTATTCACCACTATATAAAAATTTCTGTGGCGCAGAGTGGATTTGGCAAGATGCAAGTCAGTAGGGTCTATTAATTTTAGAAAAACACTTGGTGGGTTCAAGCAAATTCCTTGCTTATGTCGTCATTGTGGATAAGTTTCAAAGTTTTGCTGCCATCATCAAAGTATATATATATATATATCTCCAGAGTCCACTATAATAGTTTTTTTTAATTAATTTCCTTGATTGATTTATCTGCTGGGAGATATTATACCAAATCCGATCTGTGCATGACATTAAGAATCCAGAAACTTGTCAACCATTTGTGCGAGGAGAGAATATATGTGTGGTAACCTTCCGTAATTGTTGATGTGAAAACAGATGAAATATTCATATATGCGCATGGCTGGGGGTGATATTCTTGCAATTTGTCCACTTATATATACATATATATATATATATATATATATATATGTATACACACACACACACATGTATGTATATGCTGTGTGGGAGTCCGATGGATAATGGAAATTAAGTACAGATCCTATGGATCGAGTTACTATTTCATGGAATTTTAAGCGTACTATATGAAATTGGTCGGAAAGATACAAATTTAAAGGGCTTGGAAGCTGAATGCATTGCCGACTAGGTGATCAAACTTAAGTTTAATAATGTCCAATGATTACTTTCTGTCAATTGTACCAAGTATTTAGACAATTATTGGTATATATTTTATGTATATAACAGACTAAAACCAAGCATCACTGGTTGCTTGAATATTTTATATTACAAACCCACAAACTTTTCCTTTTTTTTTTTTTTTGACCTTTTGGATGTACAAATGAAATTTATACACTGAGAGCAATAAGACTTGCAAAAATTATCAAATAGGATCAGCACTTTGCGGGTGCATTTAATTATCATCTTTATAGTGTTATTATTTTTAGGTGCCAAGAGATGGCGAAAGAATAGCCATGGCAGTAGAAAGTGACCGCCATTTACGAAGCATGCATCATCTTCCAATATGGCCTTCAACTTTGTTACAATGCACTCAGATGGCATATTAGAAATCATAGGTTAAAAAATAAGAATGGAACTTTAAGAGTACTGTCTACATAATGGAGACACAAGTTTGAAGGAAACTGATCTTTCTACAGTGTGTAGATAGTAACCATACATATGCATGCACATATACAAAGAGATTAGAATTTGGGAACACACATTTTTATTGGGCTCACAAATCTATAATATATTTTAACAATTCAACAGTTTAATTAATTTTTATGTCTTACCTCAAGGATCATGTCTCCCAAAAATCATTCAAATCCGAAACCATATGATTGTTTGATTAAATATTTAGTGTTTCTTTATAGAACCCTATTCTTTCATTTTCTTCACTACAAACGAATGTTTTAATGGTTTTTAATTTATCTAATTTTTTTGCAAGGATGATCTATGAACGATGTACTAAAATATAAACGATTCGAATCGTTAAAACAACATTATGAAGTGAGCTCTACAAAATATGTATCAAAGACGTGTGTCCCATATTTTAAGCCACATATATACATATATATATATATATATATAATAACTTCCATTATTAACAATACATATTCTTATATTGCCTCCAACATCGAGAAAGTTGCTGTCTTCAAAATGCTACATACATTAATTAAGTGGCATTTCTCTTTTAGTTGTATTGTGGCATTTTAGAACAAAACCCTACATTCATGGATGATATTTTAACTTAGATATCTCTCGATGGTTAATTTGGGACAACATCAGTTCACTTCTTACAAAAATGAGGTTTTGTGGTGGATTTGAGTTCTCATCAAGCAACGTGGTGCGTTAAATATTTCGAATGAAGTGATATGCCATACAAGATACCATTCTCATATACGCTTTATTCTACAGAATAGAACAATTGAGTGTGATTTTACATATAAAAACTAATAAAGAATACTAATAAGAAGAAAAAGTCAGAAGACATATGCATAATTGATCCTTTATCAAGTTCTTCTTTATCCTTTCAAGCCGTTAAAATAAGACTCAAATTATCTAGAACCTTTCGGTTATTAATACGATTAGTACTGGTAATTCATTGAAATATTAATTATGCTCTCTATAGATTTTTTTTGTATTGCGTCAAATATTTTAGTGGATAGAAAGTTTGGTTTCTAACCATGCATTTGGGTACATAGCTCTCACCTTCTTTAAGTAATAGTTTCGAATCTTCCCCTCTTTAAGAAGATATTAACCTCTGCAATTGCGCAAGAACCCATTATCTAAACTACATATTAATAGAACCATTTCTATCAACCGAAAGAGGGCAAAAGGTCTTCTAAACTACATATTAATAGAACCCTCTTCGTCAACCGAAATAGGGTGAAAAGTCTATTTAGTCTTCTATCACAATAAAAAAGTTAAGGGTAGTAACATAATTTCACAAAATAAAATTTTGCTGTTTTTTTTAAGCATCACCAACAGATGATTTTAACATCTCTAATTTAAAAGATTAAAAAAAAAAAAAAAAAAAAAACCTCTCTTCCTCTCTCCCCACTCTCACGTTATCTCTCACACTCTCTCTCTACCCTTCAATTTTAAAAACAAAAATAAAACATTTCACACATTTTGTGTATGGGACATATATATACATATTCTGCACTAGAAATATCAAAGAGAGAAGGGAGGCATCGGATGCCAACAAATCAAAAAAGATTCTGGGAACATAAACAAGCCGATATGCAAAATACTAAGACTCCTTAATTTCTTTTCCTTTTTTTTTTTTTAATTATAGACGACGATGTTTTGATATGTCAACGAGTATGAGGAGGCAAACATCGTGACCGTGGAGATATGTTTCAAGGGCTAAGAATGATGGAGAACACGAGCGAAGGGCTAAACGAGAGCGGAGAGAATGCAAGTCCACTACCTTATAAGGGGCCAACAAGGCGACAAGCCTCAACATATCCAAGTGTTACCACGCATGCATGGAGTATCCCTTAGTGGAATCTGAATCAGACGTCAGCAACTATCCACGTGTCAAACTATACAAATTCCAAATTGAAAAAGTAGAGAGAGAGAGAGAGAGAGAGAGAGAGAGAGATTCGTGATCAATGGAGAATTGTAAAAGAAGAGGCAATGTGATTCTCTTAATTCCATTAGCTCAAAATCAATACAATATTAGATTACATTCATGATAAGCTAGCACAGCAAAACCCCATAAACTTTAAACACTAGAACTCTTAAGAAATGAGGTGCTGAAAAGACAAAAATCCCATTGCCACGCATGCATGATGATCTCTAATTTCATGATTTGATTAGGCATGGCATTGGGTTGGTTTTCATGGGGGGTTCTGTGATAGGCATTGAAATAGCAACCGAGGAGAGCTTGTTATTAGCTCCAACATCTCCGTTAACTGTTAATATCGACACGCCGTTTACTTGAGAACCCTTTATTGCTTCCGGGATCTCCTCCTTCTCCAATACTTCTTTGTGTTTTCCCCACAGGACTGCATAAAGCCCGAACACGATCAATACTGCTCCTAGTACACTGCACAAGTGAATTGAACAAATCAGCCAAGAGGGGATGAGAAATGTAAAACGAATATTGAAAAAACATATTACAGTTACAAGCTACTCTTATCAATATTAGATAAGTAATTAGTAATGTGATCAATAAATATGTTATGAATAACATCACTCGTATAAAAATGTATGGGTGTGTGTATGTATTTACACTTTTTTTTTGCATGCATGCAGGTTGAAGGGAAGAGAAAAATTAATTACCTTCCAAGAAATATTTTTTCTGCAAGGATGAAGGATCCCATGATTGCCACAATGATCATCATCAAAGGGCTAAAAGCAGTTGCAAATACGGGACCTCTCATCTTCATCACTAGCCCTTGTACATAGTACGAAATGCTTGATGTGACAATTCCCTTTAACAAATGAAAATGAAAAAACAAAGTTAGTGTCATTATTCATGAGAGAGAGAGAGAGAGAGAGAGAGTTATAACGTACAGCATAGGCAGCAGCTAAGAGGTTCATGTCAAAACCAATTCTCCAGACAGAGGGTTTGCGTTCCATCACAAAGGTAACAGCAATAGCCTGCAGAGTTCCTATGCCGCATATCATTGATGTGAGAGACAGCTGATGGTTCTTGTAGGTCTTCAACGCGTTGTTCTGTAAATATTCAACAAGCAAATTAAACAAAATGTTGAAATTTTAATTAGCTTTCAACTAAAAAACGATTGAAAACGCAGAAATTTGTTTGTTATATAACTCTTACTTGTAACACAAATAAAGAAGCCCAGGCAAGAGTAGCAATGGTTAGCATAATGGATCCCAAAAACCAGTGTTTGTCGCCAGTCCCAGTGGTATCTGTGACATATGATTTTCGTGGGTGAATATACTTAGACCACAACATCTCTACAATTGGCCCCCTGTACAAGGTCATCAGCATGGCCCCCGCCACTGTCAATACCGTTCCGATTACCTTTGCTTGGCACCTTACTTTCTTGATGTCTAGCACTTCCATCCTAATTTTCATTCCAACAAATCAAATTAATTAATAAACATAGTATATTAATCATGATCATTAACAACTAAATTATAAATTAATATGGGATTATTGTATACGTATTTGCTAGCTATTGCACCCTTACCGGCATATGACGGCCAGGACAAAAGTCATAGCCGGAAGCATGTTGCTCATGGCACAAGAGAACGTTGGAGACGTAAACTTCAACCCGGCATAGTAGAAGTTCTGGTCAATCACCGGACTACATAATGAGAGGTGCATGGTTAATAATGTCGTTATAATTGTGGAATAATACTAATCAAAGTGTATGACAACATATTTGAGTGACTAATTTAGCATATAGTAACTAACCCAAGAAGGCCGAGGATAAATATTTGCATGAACATTGAGAATGTCATTTTTGGTTGCTTCTTCCTCTCAAAAAAGAAGGCAAATGGGGCTATAATAGCAGTAGCAATGGCATGGCGATAAACCACAAGCACATAGTGACTCATTCCTCTGTTGAGAGAAACTTTGGTGATGATGTTCATTCCGGCGTAGCCAAATTGTAGGGAGATCATTGCAAAGTAGGGTTTCGAGCTCTCAAGGAAGCTGCCGAAGCAACCAGCCTTCTCCATTTTTGAAGAAAAAAATAAACTAAAGGACTTCTGCTAATTAGAAACTAGAAGTTTATAACTGATGTTACTGAGAAAAATACAAGGCCAGAGAGGAAACAAACGACTACTCAAAGAGGTTATGTGTTTCTCCCTAGAGAGGAGTAAGGGAGTGGCCACCTATTTATATCAGGTGGGAGGGAACTGTGCATATTGATAAATACAGTGCCATTCATCGTCACTCTCAACTTGCTGCCCAACTTTCACAATTTACCACCCACTATACATTATTGTCGGAAAGAAATGAACCCTTTTACATCTTCTTTTCTTTTCTTTCTTTAAAGTATCTCTTTTAGTTTAATAATCTCCGTCTCTCTCTACATTATATTCCAAAATTTTGGCAAAGATTCCTATATAAGAATCAAATCGCTTTAGTATTTTCTTTTGTCTAAAAAATCCCTCCTATAGTAGTAATGGAAAATGTGTGTAGTTTCATTACATTCTTTTATTAATTATATTATGTTCTGCACATACATATAAAAATATTGATATATATATATATATGTACGTGTATATCAGATATCATGCTTCCAGTTTTCGAAAGATTTTTCTGTGTGCTTGGAATACGGGGCGAACACTACATATCATTCTAGAATTAGGGATTCTTGGAAAAAAAAAAAAAAAAAAAAAAAAACTTTCCTCTAATTGTATAATGACATGTGGTATTCCACCCCATGTTCTGAATACACTGAAAACCTACAGGTATATAAAATTTTCTATTAATTTCGTTGTGTTAGAGTTACACGCACATCGCTTAACTTAGAGACAGAGATTTTTCTTTTCTACCAAAAAACAAAAGATTGAGATTTTGTATTTCTCAAGAATTTCATACTGAAAAAAAAAAAGACATTTTCTTCGTATATAAAATCCTAGCTTCTTTTTTATTTTATTTTATTATTGAAGGTCTAGCAACTGAATTTCATACTCTTAGTTAAGCATGCTTGTCGTATGAAAATCTGACCACAATTTAAGTTGGCCGATTGCTTGTGTTAGAATGTCATGTTATTTCTGATGTGTAAGATGCCCTTCCCCCATGCATGTGATGTCGTCACCTTAATCTAAACAAAAGTGCAGTATCCCCCTAGTGGTATCACTCTATCATCTCTCATTCTGTATTTCTCCGACTCGACTTCACCAAATGGAAAATTTTAAAGTAAACCTATACTTGGTGAGCTAGATTCCTTGTTCTACTATAGATCATAAGAATATATTTTTCTTAAAAGAAAATATTAATAATGTGATCAAATATATATGTGGTCCAGTAGCATTATCCTGTTGCATAATTATAATACAAATGGTATACGAGAATTACTTATTACTTGATGTATTGTTTAACATGTTAGAATATGGGCTGACGATAGTAGATTTCCCACTTTTAGACCAACTCCAATGGTGGGCTAAAAGCCAAATTACTCTCCAAAATTTCCCTCCAAACGCACTCCAACCCAAGGGGAAATTTTGGGCTAAATACTAAATGCTAAACCAATGCCAAATTCCCCCCAAAATTTAGTCCAGAAATCGGAGTGGACTCCACCTAATATTTATCGGAATTTAAATTTTTTTAGATTAAAATGTTCATAAAATTAATTTACGATAGTCTACATTTTTTTTAAAATTTAATTTAACAAAAAAAGCCTAAGTTCATCCTTTAATAATCCCGGGCTAAAATTTTAGGCTAGAACGGTTAGAGCAGAAAAGCTGTTTCCCGGCTAAAAACTAAATTTTCCGCGTTAAAAAATTTGACTTTTAGCCCAACCATTGGAGATGGTCTTAGAATACATTGATTAAAAAAAAAAAAAAAAAAAAAAAAAAAAAAAAAAAAAAAAACCAAGGGTTATCCAAAAACAAAATAATATTTTACGAGTTGAGTAGACTAGTATTAATACCATCAACATTGTTATGAGTATACCGAAAAACTCTTAGTGTATAAGTTTGGTCTTCTAGAGCTAGAAGTGGTGAAAAACACATGTTGTCTCTTGATAAGGCAATCAAAATAATCAAAGTGATGGGGGTCGTAAGCTTTTAATGACGATAAATTTTTCTAGGTACCAAGTGCTCAAGACAACTGGTGTTCCCCCACCAATGGACATCCAACACCTGGCTATCTTCTTTTTGTATTGCACACGTTGGCACTTAAATTATTATCTTCCTAGTCAATCCCTACCAAAAAAATTCAGAAAATAATTATATAAAAAAAACATAAAAAGTTAAACAAAACCTTTGAATCCAGATCCACATCGCCCAGGGGAGTGGATCCTATAAGCCTTATATGTATATTCTCATCTCTACCTAGCACAAGGCTTTTTGGGAGATCACTGGCGGTTCCGTCGGAACTTCGAAGTTAAGCGAGTTCGCGCGAAAGCAATTTTAGGATGGGTGACCGACTGGAAAGTTCTCGTGTGAGTTCCCAGAAACAAAACCATGAGGGTGTGGTAGGGGCCTAAAGCTGACAATATTGTGCTACGGTGGAGTCGAGTCCGGGATGTGATAATTTGATATTAGAGCCAATCCCTAGCCGGAAGTGTGCCGATGAGGACATCGGACCCCTAAGGGGGGTTGATTGAAACATCCCACATCGCCTAGGGGAGTGGATCCTGTAAGCCTTATATGTATGTTCCCATCTTTACCTAGCACGAGACATTTTGGGAGCTCACTGGCTTTGGGTTCTGTAGGAACTCTGAAGTTAAGTGAGTTCGCGCGAGAGCATTCCCAGGATGGGTGACCCACTGGGAAGTTCTCATGTGAGTTCCCAGAAACAAAATTGTGAGGGCGTGGTCTGGACCCAAAGCAGACAATATTGTGCTATGGTGGAGTTAAGCCCGAGATATGGTGGGAGCCCGGGCCGAGATGTGACAGTCGTCCCTAGTCTCTGATCTTCACCCCACCCCCTCCGATCTTCACCTCCCCTTGCCGTCACTATCTCTCTCTCTCTCTCTCTCCCTATTCCTTTCTCTTTCTATCTCATTCTCTTCCAATTTTTCACTCAACTCTTCCCTTACACCGGAGAAAGATCCTAGAAATTACTTGTAACCACCCTCACGCTTCGATCAGAGGTCGGCGAAATCTAGTGAAAATATCAACTTCGACATTCTCCAATGAAAATTATCATCTTTGATTGAGGGGGGTGATTGTCTTGGTTGTGTTCTTGGCGGCGCTAGGTGGGTGGTGCTGAGGGTGATTATTCTTAATTTCTGTTAGGGTTTGGGGTAAATTAGAAATTTTGTTAAAAAAAAAAATGCTAGTCTAACATTTTATTAATTTAAAACTTGAATAATTACGTGTCAAGCTTCTATTCGTTAGGAACACCAACTCAACTGGGCTACCCGGTACCCCAAAAAAAATCTCTTTAATGGCATAGAACCAGCCCCATTTGCTAGTAAAGCAATAGGGTCGACCAATGGCATGGCACAAGCAAACATCGGTTACTTGACGTGCTTATTTGTCTCAACGAATCAACACCCTCCGATCAATCCAACTTTAAATTTTTAAAAGCCACATCTCTCCATAGAAAGTTAGAAACCTCCACTCATCGTGATCAACTTATGCATGGATATCTCTTTTCTTAATGCTGACCATCGATGTTGGGGTTTTTATTTATTTTTTCTTTTTTTCCAATTTCCTGTTAGCTTACTACTATTACTGCTCAGTAATATATCTTCAGTTAGCAATTTAAAAAGCGAACCACTTGCCAATTCGCATTTTACTTATATCCGTTTATTTCTTTTTACTGATTTTTCCAATGTTTATAAAATCTAATGAGTCTAAAAGATGTGAAAGTTTCAAATTCGAGCATAAAAGTGACGATAGAAAGGAATGATACACAACAAAAGTTATATTCTTGAACAGATATTCAAATTGACTGATTGAATTTTTTTTTTTTTTTCACTGTGAAAAAACACAATAATACTTGTGTTCACCCCATGAATGTACCTCTTTGTCCAAATTTTTGAATTGGAACTTTTCATTTCTTTAGTGACTCCAGTACTGAATATACATATATTATCAACACACAATAAGTTTTAGATTCATGTTCTCCCATACTCTATGGCCCAAATAAATTGTGGTTACCCACCGTTCGATTTTAATTTAACAGTGGAAGAGAAAGTCTAACAACAAATTGAATTGAGGGCTACCACAATTTTCTTAGACCATATGGTGTAGGAGCACAGGTTTGTTAAGATCATACACCTCATTTATATAAGCGTATGATGAAGGGGCTTTGACTCGATGTGTTAAAAGCATTTACTCGTATACTTGAGGTCTTAGATTCAATACCCTCCGCCACCCCCCTTCCCCCTCTCCCCATCCCCTCCCCCTCTCCCCATCCCCCAAAAGAGTATCGCTTGTATAAGAAATTGTGTTTTATTTAGGGTAAATTACATAAAACTACCTCAACTATTGGGTCATTAACAATTTCATACCTCGTCTTTAAAAAGTTTCAATGTCATACCTTATCTTCAAATTTGTTGCAATGTCATACCTTCTGTC
This sequence comes from Pyrus communis, assembly GCF_041283825.1. NCBI lineage: Eukaryota > Viridiplantae > Streptophyta > Magnoliopsida > Rosales > Rosaceae > Pyrus > Pyrus communis. The sequence continues at coordinate 2,364,781 of NC_142571.1, forward strand.
AGTTGTCTGTCAATTTTTCTGTTAAATGCTGAATGTCTTGAGACGGGGTCCACTTTCTATTAAAATATTATAAAATAATAAATTACCCTAAAAAAAAAAAAAAAATATTCCCAACCCCGACCATCCCTTCTCCTTCTGCCTTTCTTCCCCTCCCTTCTGCATATCCATCAATCCCTCACCCCACGCCTCGACCCTCCCTCCCTTCTCCCTCCCTCCCCTTCCGCCTTCCCCAAACCCCAGTTCGTCTCCTCCCCCCCCCCCCCCCCCAAAACCCGAGCCCAACCTGCAATCCAGAAAAAAAAAAAAAAATGCATCTTCATCTTCCCCGACCCCCCTTCCATGCAACCCACCCCTTTCTTCCCCTCCCGTCCCCCCCCTCCAAACTCACTCGAGCCCAATCTGCAACCCATAAAAAAAAAAAAAAAAAAAAACGCATCTTCATCTTCCCCGACCCCCCCCTTCCTTGCAATTAATTAAATTACCAAATTACATTCACGAGGATTTGACACACTTGTCAATTGAAATTTAAATATATCATTGTCATAAAAAAAAATAGTGTAGGGAAGAGGGTGGGTGCTGAGGAGGTGGAGGATGGGTGCATGCACGATGGGTTTGGGGAAGACAGGATGGGGAAGAAAAGGGTGGGCGGAAGACGAACTGAGGTTTGGAGAAGACGGGAGGGGAAGAAAGGAAAGGGAGGGAGGGTTGTGGGGTGGGGTGAGGGAACGATGGATGTGCAGAGGAGGGAGGGAGGGAGAATGGATGGTCAGGGGTTGGGATTTATTTTTTTAGGGTAATTTTTTTATTAATATTTTAATAGAAAGTGGACCCCGTCTCAAGCCACATCAGTATTTAACAAAAAAATTGACAGACAACTGACGGAAGGTATGACATTGCAACAAATTCGAAGATAAGATATGACATTGAAACTTTTTAAAGACGAGGTATGAAACTGTTAATGACCCAATAGTTGAGAGTGTTTTATGTAATTTACCCTTTTATTTAATAAATGAATAGAATATAAAAGACATCTAAAACTAATAATGAATACGATAAAATTTCAGATTTTTTAGAATCTAGACACATTCAAATTTTCATCCTTTTTGTTAAAATGTTTGGATTTCGGAATTTTGGGTCAGAATCCGTACTTGTATTTTAACACATTCCACCCAAATCACACTACTATACGTAGTGTATTAGGTACACGTACAATTTTTTTTTTTTTCTATATATCCTGAAATAACTTGAACTAGATAAAATGCATTTGGCTAGCAATGTCTGAACAGTGTTTGTTCCATGATAGCAAAAGAACCTCGGTACAACTTGTGCATTTGGCCACTACAGCAGTATGCATATAACAAGTATCTCTCACTCTTAGATGATAACCAAGTTTTGGAAACCCGCGAGTGGAGCACCAACCCAATGGATGGGCGTCTAATCACCCCCCAATCATCTCAAATGATTTGTGATCGCATGCTGGAATTAGAGGCCTCTGAGAATCAGACATTAAAATCTCAATAAGGACACAATCTTTTCATACCACTGAATATAAATGTGGATCGTAAGTGACCCGACAATATCCAAGGGAACATGCACATATGGACAATGTAGGAGAGAAAGAAAAAAAAAAGCAAATAAATGAGTAGTGGCTAGAACTAGTGGTTTGCTGATTTAGTTTGCCTTTCATGTTGAAACGAAAGGGGATCATAAGCATTGGTCTAGGCAATTATAGCAAGCAATATTTAAGGGAGAGGCATAGGAGTTGTCACGAGTGTTTCACATCTTGAAAAAAATGTGTGATTGGACTCCAATTCAGTACAAGTGCAAATGTGGTGTGCCGGCCGGCCAGTGAAGTGTGGGGAGAGTGGTTTGTGTGCATGTCCCACAAAGGCTGAGAACATGTTGAAACTGGCCAGACATTTGTCAAAGGGAGAAAACAAAAGCTGTTCCTCATATCTTTCCTTGTCTGATTTTTCTTTCTTTTCTTTCTTGATTTTTTTCTAAGAAGACGAAAGCTTATTTCTTTTGTTTTTCCAGTCGACATAATTTGTCTAAATTACTACCAAAGAATTAATATTTCTAAAATGCCTTCATTTGAATCCCTTCATTTCAATAGGGATTTAACTTTATCCAAAATCCGTGGAGCACTATTCCTTGCTAGCTAGCTAGCCTCACGAAGGTAACTCGCTAGGTATACTTTAATTAGTTTACCTTAGCATGAAGATAGTAACCAAATTGCATATATTCAGTTTCCCTGGCTTCTAGTGCCAAAAAATCAAAAGCAAACTTTTGTATTGTATTCAGATTTATAGATTTTTTTACAAAGTTATTTTTTTTTATTTTTTTAAATCTACAAAGTCTGTCATTAAACTCTCAAAAATGTGAGAAGTCTCTCATTAAAAAGTACCTAGAATTCATGAAATTTCTAGTAGTCAATAAAAGTCTGCAAAGTTTACAAAAGCCTTTCAAATAAAAAGCGAATCTAGGTACATATGGAAATCTATATGAGCTGACAGCACTCAAAATTATATTTCCTGCAGCTTCTCTAGATCGATAGCCGGCATCGGAGGGGGGGTGGTTTGGGTGGTGGCAGAAAGATGGTTTTATGAGGATGTGGTACGGTTATGATGAGTATGACAAGCTGGTGGCAAAAGATGTGATATAATGGTGACGGAGGCGGTAGCAGATGTGAAATTATGTTCCTGGATTTCACTATTATAATCTACGTATTTGTATTATTGAGATTTTATATTATTTTTCGAGAAATTATATTAATTTATTTGAATTTAGATTTTAATTAAATTAGTTACGAAGTTTGAAGTTTGGAAAGTAATTATCTAAAATTCGTTGACCTTTTGAGGTAACAAGTAACGTATTCAAATAGATCTTGAAACTACGAGCGCATAAGTGAAAGCCGTTTACGAGTCCGGATTATAACAGTATAAATATGGACATTTGAAGTTGTGTTACTAAACTATAGATTTTAAATTTATTTTAAACTCCCATCTTGTGGGAAAGAGGCCAATCATATTTATGTGAGTTAAGGGAACCAATCAGAAGGGGGGAAGAAGGAGGGAAAGAAGAGAGGGGAGGAAACACCCAAGCAACCTTGATCCGATTTCAAACCCCGACTCCGTTCCTTGATCCGGTTGTATCTCTTCCGTCTAACATTCGATTGAGGTGATTTTGGTGTCGATGGAAAGCCCTCGACGAACCCAACATCATTGTGGTATTATATTTCTCAATTTCTAACCCAATTTTACAAACCGAAGCCACAAAGTCCACAGTTTTCCTGCGAGTTTTCTCATGTTACGGTGATTCCGACAATGATTACCATTGATAACCACCAACAATAGACTCCCCTCAACCCTTGGAGCAAGACCCAAGCATGGGATGACGCGTCGGATTTCGTTTTGGCGATGAATCGAGGAACATCCATTTCTAGGTTTTCCGGTGGGTTCGAGGGCAATTGGAGCTTTTCCCAGAAAAATTGGACTTGGCCACAGCTATGAAACTTGCTCCACTCATTGAGATCTATTTTCCTGTAAAATTTGGTAATTTTTGGAAATAGTTGAATTTTCGGGCGAGTTAGGGTGGCCGACCGCCACCCACGATGGCACATGCGGCGGGGCGTGACCAGTGGGCCGACAATGTCTTTCTAAGTCCAAGTAAATGCCGTGAATTCATAATTGATATCTGTATGAAGTGGTTTGATTGTTTGAACTTAGTTTCATTATGATACATCACTTGATCAAAATTTGAATCAACGATTTGACCGTTGGATCATCACCAAACTTTAATGCATTATAGAACGTAATATTTGTTGATAGCTGGAATTGACAGATTAGGAATCCGACGTATGGATCTTCCCAAATTAGATTTCTAAGTTAGTAAAATTAATTGTTAACCGCCACCTAATTCTAGCAATTGGCGGAGATCCGACCGTCGGATCATGATGAGATTTTAGTATGTTGATCTTTGAGTATAATGTGGACCTTAGGAGGTTATGGATCTAGATTATGATGTGCGGATCTTTTGGATTAAATTGCTAAGGTGTGGACCCCACTGTTGTTTTTTTTGGTCAACAAGTCTGGAACCATTTGAATTACTAAAATTAGTATTACTAGAGACTCAGTGAAGCTTTGTGGACTTGTCTCGGTGAGTGACTTTAATATATGTGATATGGTGATTACCCGATTCTTTATATTAATATCCTTTGTGGATATCACATGGTTTTATAAATGTGTTTTCTATTAAAATGTGATTCTTTTATAATTGGCTATCGATCTATTTTTATTAAATGCGACTTGATTCATGGATTGGTAATATTTGTGGAAAAAGTGATTCGAATTGCATATTGAAATGTTTTGTAAAGTGAGGGCTAGTAGGGGACTATGACCTTGCTTGGTTAATCCGCATTGAGGGGTCACTAGTGGTCTTGCTTGGTTAATCCGTATTGGGGGACCATACTATAGATGGATAGCACTTGGTTAATCCGTGTTAGGCGATCCTTATAGCCATTTATACTTAGGGGTGATCATGCTTGGTTACTTCGCGTTGGGTATCACTGCCTAACAGTTCTATAGGTGTGACTCTACTTGGTTAATCTGCGTTGGGGGGTCACTATCTACCTGATTATCTTGGCTTGGTTAATCCGCATTGGGGGTCACTAGTGGTCCTGCTTGGTTAATCTGCATTGGGGGACCATACTATATATGGATCGCGCTTGGTTAATCTGCGTTGGGCAATCCTTATGGTCATGTATGCTTAGGAGTGATCACGCTTGGTTAATTCGCATTGGGTGATCACTTCCTAACAGGTGTAGGAGTGACTTTGCTTGGTTAATCCGCATTGGGGGGGTCATTGCCTACTTGGTTACTTTCTCAGGGGTGGCTCTGCTTGGTTATTCCGCTTTGGGGGGCCGCTTCCTGTTTGGTTATTTATGCAGGCTTCGACCAAACTGCATCCCTCTAGCCCTAGTTTTTAATGTACATATGAACGATGGTTTTTGAGAATCTTGTGGGTTGAATTAGAAAAGTTGTTAAATGTCTGGGTGACTCATTCGGAGTTTTCAGCGGCTTGATTATGATTTCATAAAGCAGGATTCTATACTTGATGTTTATGGATTGTGATCGATGGTCTGTTTTCATTGGATATCACATACTTGTATTATTGTCACTCACCCGAGCTTCGCAGCTTATCCGAGTGTCTGATTTGCCTAGTGTGTCATCTCCTTGATGTAGGCATGATTGTACATACGACAGGTTTAGGTAGATTACGAGAAGCAGCTTGGTATTTTTGTTTCGTTGAGTGGTCCGGAACCCGAGATTGTTGGATTCCGTTGAGTGGTCCGGAATCCTTGCTCTTTCTCATATCCATAAGGTGAGTCTAGAACCCTAGATTCGAGTGGATGAGAATTACCCCTAATAGACCTTGTGAATATAAATTAGAATTACCATGTTTATTACTCAAAATCCAAGTAGGGAATTATATAGAATACCTTAGTTAAATTCATGAAATGATAAGTTATTGTATTGATTGATTAACGTAAATAAATACTAAGATCATGCATTTTTGATTCATGAATTGATTAATTGAGGGGATTGCGGAATGACTTTGGATATGGATGTTATTATTATGCTTATTTTAGTTGATCAATGTGGCTTGAGAAGAGTTTTGTGCTTCATCATTGGTTCTTGAACATATTGCATGGTATGCATTGTGATATATTGTTGAGACATAGCCATTTATGTGATAAATGTTCGAGTATAGTGATATGGTGAACTACGAATGGCTTGATCCCTATTGAGGGTACGTAGGCAGTCTAACGAGGAGGTTAGATGCAGCAATAAAGTATACGAAAAATCACTACTTAATTTGAGGCTTGAGCATGCTTGGTGCATATTATAGAGGCGGGGTTTGTTAGATATACGACTACTTGGTAACGTCATGTGTCGATCCTGGACGTATGTCGGGATCGGGACGTGACAGCAGAGGTGATGACAGCGGCAGCGATAGTTGTTGGTATTACAATAGCGAAGGTGGAGTCATGGTTAGGTGGTGGTGATGACATGGTGTGGTTGAAGTGAAAATGGTGATCCTCATTAATTATATCATGGTGGTGGTGGACTATCAAAGTCTACGAAAGTTCATCAAAATCTTAAGGCGAGAGGTTGAATTGCTATGACAAAAAAAAATATACACTATGAAAAGCGTCATAGTCTATGAAAGTTCATAATTTTTTAACATCCTTTAAATCATTGAACTTTTGAATACACCTAGACTTTTGTAAACTTACAAGAAGTCATAATTAAATACCACGAGAATTTTATAGACTTTTTAGAAGTCATAGAAAGTTTTTATTCATTATAGGGTAAATTTTATTGATTCCATAAAAATTTATAGTGAATAAACCTGAATTTGAGAGTCAAGCAAAGTTCATCAAATTCCATCAAACTCCATACACACTAGACATTACCCACCCACCCCCCCCCCCTCTCTCTCTCTCTCTCCCTCCCTCTCTTCTCCCCTTAGTTTACTTGTCATGAATACATATAAAATCCAAAATTCAATTACGACAATATGTCAAGGAAACTAAATAATAAAAGCCACTTAATACTAAAACCTAATAATATTTCTCTTCAACTGTAGTATCTTATAATACAGATATTTGATTCACAACTGTGAGTGAGGGTGGTTTGGAGAATCACTTACTGTAACAGATAAGTCATTATCCTTTTCCTTTAAAACATGGTTGAGTCTGTTTAAACTATATTTTGATGTGACTAGACCGAATGGCGCAAATCGTCGATTTCCCGCTTGTTGCGCAGCAGCTTTTCCATATTAAATGAAGGTAATATTTACTTCGTAGGTGAACTGTAGCTTGTCTGTCAAGGCATGCATGTTCACCTGTTCTGCATGTTGGTTCTTGTATGTCGTTTTTGAGTACTCCCTGCATCAAAGCCCAGTTGTTTTCCAACCAAAATGTAGGGGTAAAATGTCCACCTATTTTGTATATACTTCTCTAACCAATCACCTCCCTTTTTCTTCTCTTGTTTTCACAATAAACTTTTACATCCCAATTTCATTTTCGATGCATTGCGCAATAGGTGAAACGTTGAAAGCTCACAAATGCACATTTGATCTGTTCGATCGACCTCATACGTAGAGCACCAGAGCAAAGGATGTCCATTTCCTGTTTAGTTCATGCATATGTTGATTCTATCTTTGATTACCAAACAATTAGGGTTTAGGGGAAAAAAACATCTGATTTATTATTAATTAATTAGATAATGCTTGTGTTCCTCTTATAGTGAAACCTACTTGTTCCACTACTTATGATTATTTGCTTCATTCTCTCCCGTTCAATAGAATTTTGACTTTAAAGTAGGATGACTCTACAAGTGGCGGATTTTCCCTTTATATCGTATAAGTCCATTAACTTTTTTTTTTTTTTAATGAAACAGAGTCCATTTACTTAGCTGGTCACTATCTAGTTTTAATCAATTTACTTGCCATGACATCTTCTTGTACTTTGGACCTACACCTTGTAATTCTCTGGTTTTAAATTTCTTGGAAATTAAGTTGCTTTTGATTCAAATTATTACTTAAATAAATCTGGGAAAGAGGGAAGGAAGTGTGAAGATGAATGCATATCTGTTCAATAACTTTTTAGGTAAAATAATAATTAAGCCGATCTTTAAATAAATCTGGTGTGTGCGCTTAAAATTTCCTTTAAACAGTTGCTTAGTTGCGTCAGCTAAGCTTCTGCAACCATTTCAATTTGTATACAAAAAGTACGTACACCAGTAGTGGCCTGATTAATAAACAATTATTAAGTATGAATTTCTGGAAAAAATGAGTGTAGTCGAGATGAGAATGCTTCATTGAATGGATGGGAACACGAGAAATGACATGATTAAGAATGAGGATATCCGAGATAAAGTAGGAGCGGACTTTATTGAAGATAAGATGAAAAAAAATCGGTTAATGTGGTTTGGATATGTGAAACGAAGATCTACAGATGTTCCGGTTAGAAAGTATTACTTTGTGACAGAGGCTCAAGGCACATTGGGTAGAGTAAGACCTAAGAATACTTTGAAAGAGACTTTAAGAAAATACGTGATATGTGGAGCTAACGGAAAACTTGACGCAAAACCAAACGCAGTGACGTTCTAAGATTCATGCAACGGACCTCACTTAGTGGAATACGACTTTGTTGTTGTTGTATCTTTTGAAACTCAGCTTTTTTTTCCCTGTTGGTAAACGTTTACATTGAGTACGTACTATCTGAAAACTGTGTATGGTTTCATTCATTACATCCTATATATAATAAGGATTTAGGTTACTAATTACTCTTGGGTTATGTGATTAGCAAGAAATTATATGAGGTTTGGCTGGCTCCTTAAAGTTAAAGACCTCAACTTTTCATGGTAATCAAACTCATCTTAGCACTAAGCATGCCCTTCAAATGAATGATATGATAAAGTCCTTCTTGTACTCCTCATCACAACAAAGTATTTTTTTTATTAATACAATCAACGTTATTCCACTGATTTTATTTTTTAATTTTTCGCATAAATTTATGAATTAAGTGGAGGGCCTTCCATCTGTTTACTAGCTATAGAGTAGGTGTCACATCCTGGTCTGAGCCCCACCACAATCCGGGTCACTCCACTACCGTAGCACGATATTATTTAGTTTGGGCTCCGACCACGCTCTTACGGTTTGATATTGTCCGTTTTAGGCCCCGACCACGTCTCACAGTTTTGTTTCTGGGAACTCACACGAGAACTTCTCAGTGGGTCACTCATCATAAGAGTGCTCTTGCGCGCTACTCGCTTAACTTTGGAGTTCCCATGGAACCTGAAGCCAGTGAGCTCCCAAAAGACCTCATGCTAGGTAGAGATGAGAATATACATATAAGGATCACTCCCCTGGGCGATGTGGGATCTTACAATCCACCCCCCTTAGGGGCCCAACGTCCTCGTCGGCACACCATGGCCAAGGTTAGGCTCTGATACCAAATTGTCACATCCTAGCCAGGGTCCCCACCACAACTCGGGTCGCTCCACCACCATAGCACGATATTGTCCTCTTTAGGCCCCGACTATGCCCTCACGGTTTTGTTTCTGGGAACTCACATAAGAATTTCCCAGTGTGTCATTCATCATGGGAGTGCTCTTGCATGCTACTCGCTTAACTTCGAAGTTCCCATGGAACCTGAAGCTAGTGAACTCCCAAAAAGCCTCATGCTAGGTAGAGATAAGAATATACATATAAGGATCACTTCCCTGGATAATGTGAAATCTTACAGTAAGCTTTCTAATCCAATTGATTAATTGTTTTTTTCAATTGATGTACAAATTTGTTGCATATAATAGAAGCAAATTTACTCAAGGGTCCACCTAATCCTCCACCCAATAACTTACTTTTTCTTATATAAACGATATTAAGATGAGAGTTGAGCTAAGTTACTTAAAGAGACAATAACAATTTGAAATTGTTCGTTATGAGTAAAATTTCATACCTTTTATTTATCTTTTATTTATCAGTAGTGAAAATTATCATTAGACTGTAGAGTTAGTGACCACTCAGTAACTCATTTTTTTTTTCAATACAACAATATATATTTCACCTGTCAAGATAAAGAGAGATCGAAGAGAATTGATCAAGAACCAAGAATCTAGAGAGAGAAAGAGAAGATGAAGAGTTGTAACTGTTATGTTGACTACTTAATGAAGAAGATATTACAATGAGGTTTATATAGAAAGAAATCTCTAGAAATCACTCGATATATTCCAACAGGGTAATGCTAGAGAGATTAAATTTGAAAACTAAATTTGTAAACTAAATGATGTGTCACCAATTGGAATAAGCAAGTTTATCAACGTTTAAGTAATAAACCAATTATAAACTTTCGTGTATTTTAGTTTCCAATACTTTGTCTACAAATTTAGTCTTTCTAACATTACCTATCCCAACAACACCAAGGGGATAAGAGAATAAATTGGTTGTGAACTCGTTATTTTTAATATTCAAAGTCTTATGACTTAAAAATGAAGAAAATACCACTAAACCGTAGTACTAAATAATTTTAAGTCACAAACTCTTTAAAATTGGAGAACAGATATTTCACACAATGGCTTAGGTCACAACCTCTTTAGTAAGGGCTTTAAGCAAAAGGACAACACATTTTGAAATGCCTCTTTTTGCAACTTTGATCATGCACGTAGCTAGAGAAAAAGTTATGAATTCTTTGACCAAAAAGCCTTGTATTATTGAAAAGTTTCTGGTCAAAAAAATTCATTCTCTAACCCCGCATTTGACCAATATCTTTTCAAACAAGGATTGTATGCCCTTTTATTTTTCGTGCTCTTTCATGACTTTTTATTTTGTGTAATCACAATTAAATAACGTTAACATTTTATATTATTTTTTTATAGATATAATAAAATAAAAATAAATAATAATATAAAATATTAACATAATTTAATCGTAATTAAATAAACAAAAAGACGCGAAAACACACGAAAAATAAGAGTGCAGACAATTCTTGTCCAATCTTTTCATGAAACCAATTACGTGCAATTGCTTTGCAGCTTTCTCTGTTTTGGCTTTATCGAGCTGCTTTGCAATTGCATGCACAAATGGCGTATTAATCGAAAACGCACGATCCAAGAGAAAAAAGCTTTTGCTTTATAGCTCTATTAGTTAATCAGTGTTGAATTCATTTAGATAGAGACTACATTCGTCAGCAAGGACAAATGGTAAAGGGGTTTTCTTAAAACATTGATTTATTATGAATTTTTTGTTATTTGACAGTTTAAGATTAATTTCTGTGTCATTATTATAAAATATTATATCAAGAAGATAAAGAGTTCATGAAACTCCCACTTTTGAAAGAATCTTCTTAACATTTCTAGTCAACAAGAGACCAATACAATGTTATAAAAAAAAAAAAATAAAAAATAAAAACAATGTATAGTTGTATATGGTGACAATATTTCGTAAACAACAACAGCCATTTTATGAATTTGTGAATTTGTCACATGCATCTAATCTATATTACAAAAAAAATTAACTTCTAGTTTACTCCCCCTCTAATGAATTTGTCCTAGTTGTTGTCTCCAAGATAACTCCGTCAATGTAAGTTTATATACCTTACGTTGCCGATTTCGAGCCCAAATAAAGAAGTAGGAAGGCATCATGTAGTTGATGGCTAGCATTACGTTTTTACTTTGAATCCCTATGATTTGTTGTTGTCTCTAAGACAGAAATCAAATTGTCATTCTCGAGAGTTTTGGGGTGAAAATGTATGGCAATTATTAATCTCTTTTTTAGTGAAAGTGATACTTGATAATTGATAAAATAAAATATAAAAAAAGTTGAAAAATGATACTTGATAATTGATTAATAAAAATGAAAGTGATTTACTTGATGGTGATATACACATTATTTAAAGTTTTTGATGGAGATATGTTTTGTGTATATAACATGATTCGCGTAACTTATTTGTCATGGATCGAAATTTTTTGCTTGTCACAGTAAATTTCTCTAGCTTTAATCTTACTTTTTTTTAGTGTTTCTTTCTACTCAATTGCTTGTGAATTCGAAGTTGTCTTTCCTATCCGAGGGCCACTTGTTCTGAAAAAATCAAAGTACTAGCAGTAGCTTTAACGAGAAACCCATTGCTATATATGTATTGAGTTCTAAAGCAATCAAGGGTTTCTACAGAAAACATAGAAGAACGAGAGAGAAAACATAGCAATTCCTAAAGCAATCAAGGATTATGCACTTTTGTAAATCATTGGTGATAAGAAAGCACTAAGCACTACTGTTAGAAATTAAAACGTTAGTTTTTCAATAAAAAAAATCCATGTACTTCTTTGAAAAAAACACTTAGGACACTTGCTAAGTGCTTTTTGAAGAAGTACTTGCCACTTGCTAAATGCTTCTTCATAAAATACTAAAAATTGCTTTCATAAACCATAATGTAATATTACCTTTTCTAAACCATTGCGAAACAAGCCCAGAATATTTGTTTAACTTTTGAATATTGTTAATCATCCTTGCGGTAACAACTTATTTTCTTTTTGGTAACAACTTATTTTCCAAATGACTCACGTGGTGAAAATATTGTTAATCATATCAATGTGTTTGAACTCATTATCAATCTTTCAGGGTATATCAATTTTTTCTGTCAAATTCTTAATTGATGGCTGATGTGGTGTTTTGAAGCATATGCTATCAAATTTCATTATATTCCAACTGATGTTAGTTATTATTTTATTAGAATATAGGGCTCAATTTGAAATAAAATAAACAGTAAAACCATTTTTAAAACTTTATATTCTCGTAGATGATGGGATCTACTTATTAATAATTAAATAAAATGCAATTGAAGGCAAATGTTAAAATTGACGCTAGAAGCATTGCTGCCAATTCAAGTCACCTAAAAGAATGTTCGGTTGGAGCAATATTTATCATCAAAAGTGACTAATTGGCATTCCACTTAAAATTTAGCATCTTTTTCGAAGATGTTCTAAGTTTCTGGCTAAAAAAGTTTTGTTTGGGAAGAAAATAACTAAGCGGTGACAAGTTTTGTAACTGAAAATCCTAGCTAGTCTCCAAATATGACTTCATGCAAATGGGTCGAGTCGATGCTCTAATATCATCAATAACGACTAGCTGCGGACGCTCTTGCCAACATCGCTGATACTCTAAAAGGACTGGTCAATTCAAAGAGCACCCCAAAAGGCCCAAGAAGGGATTGGTAGGGTGGACCTACACGTTAGACTATACCCAGCCCAACTGCCCAAGTATGGGATCTTTTTCTCTTACTTAATATACACATTCCCATTGTATGTTCCTCATATTTTAATTTTACCCATCTCTACAAACTGTTGATACATAGATTATGCATATTTTCTTCAACTTTTACCCTTAGCTAGTATACGAAAGCCATATTTTCCTATCATATGAAAAAACATGTTAGTTATACTTTTCGATAAAAAGACGGCATTAGACCACAAATTAATAGAAACAACCAATGTACCAAAATGATATGTACATCCCAAGAGATTTGTCTTTGTATATTGTTCCTAAGAGATTTAACAATGCTACTTAGGGCTGGTTTGGTATTGCTGTGCTTTGAAAAAAAATTGCTTCTGCTGTGCTGTGAGAATAAGTATCTGTGAAATAAAGCAGTAGAGTGTTTGGTAAACTTTTTTGTAAAAGTGCATTTGAAAAAAAAAAGCAGTATTATAGTGTTTGGTAAACTTTTATGCAAAACAGATGTGAAAAAAAGCTAGTTTTTCAAAGCTGGGTTTTGCAGTTTCTTGTTTTTGGCTTTTTTTCACCTAAAACTGTGAAAAAAAAGCTGAAATTGAATGTTTACCAAACACAAAAACAGCTCCCAGCTTTTTTTTATACCAGCTTTTTTCAGAATCACTTCAGTACCAAACCATGGGAACCATGGTGGTGAATGGTGGTGTGGTTGGGTGGGTGTGTGGGAGTGATGATGGTGGAAGTGGTGGCAACAATTGGTGTTAAAGGTGATGGTGGCGACAATGGTGATTGGGGGCACGATTATGATGACCATGATATAGCGAGTGGTGGCAGCGTACTAATTATTATATTTCTAACAAAAATTATTTTTTGTACTTTTTTTAATTTATTGTCTTTTTTCTTTGGAAAAATTAAGATATGGTCTTTAGTTACCAATTCTCTATGACTGAAACCTTGTTGAATTTCCATCTCTAATCAATGTCCCTCGATCTTGTACACATCAACATTTTATTGTTCACATATTTTCATGTCAGCTTTTTATTTTTTATTAAAAATTATTATTTATAATTTCTCCTTCATTATTACGTTCAGAATATTCGTACCTGAAATTTTCAAATTTCTTTCACTCAATTCACATTATTCAGTTTCTGGTATTTATATTTGCATTCAAACTCATCAATGTTATCTTGGATGTGTATCGTCAAATTCAAATTTCCCTGAAATTTGAGTTGTACCCATATTTTCTCCATGAGCTTTCATACGAACGCATATATATTTTTGCTGAAGATTTTGAAGGTACTATGTCCGTTTTTTCTTACATCGGGAAGACTTAAAGAGTTTTAATCGGGTAATCTGTGTACCCATATTTCTACCAAGTCGGAAGCGGGGAAGAATTTCGTTTAGCTTGTATGTTTTGCTTACAAATTTTTGTGTGCATGTTTGTAAAAATGCTTGAATTATCACTACTAGAAATTTGGCTATAAGCCATCCTTTTCATTTGGTGGCTATTGTCAAGTGTTGCCACTCACATTGGTGGCAAACCTCTATGGCCACCAAGCACCCACTAAACTAGAGAGTGTGACCTATGTAGAGGACTCTATTGTAACAATGACTACCAATATTGCATTGGTGCCTTTCCAGCAATGCCACCCTAATTCATATCGGTGGCAAAGTTGCAAAATAATATTAAAAAAAAAGGATGCCCTGTGTGGGCACCCAGATTTGAATAGGAATATTTCCTCTTTTTTTTTTTTTTTTTTGGTGAGGAAACAAATTGTAAGATCTTTGATATAAGAATACTACAAATTTGCATAACTGATTTTTAATACAATTTTGAACAAATGTTGGGACTCAAACTTTCAAAAGTGTTTGAACACTCTGTTTCCAAAGAGCTTAATCATGTCATGCCAATCTCTCTTTGGCGATCAAACCATTGTCTCTCCAGGTGGGATGTTTGAGCTAGGTTTCTTCAAACCAAGTCAGCTTTCAAACTACTATATAGGTATATGGTACTCCAAGCAAGTACTATCTGAGAGGACTGTTGTTTGGGCAACAAATAGGGAAATACCAGTCAAAGCAGCAGCAGCAAGAGCAGATGATGATGCTGCGATGGGAGTTCAAACTAAACAGCAAAAAATTAGAGAGAATTGAAGTAAAGAAATACCCAAAAAATTACATTCACATATCCCATAACAATATAAAACAAAAAAAAAATGGAACAGAAATCTGGAAGAAGATGAACAAATCGATGCAAAACTCTGCTGCACTAAATAAAATCAAAGGCAAGTCCTGATTGCCAAATTTCGAGCACAAAGAGCTTATCGCTAGAAAGAAATACAAAAACACATTGTTACTGAAGTTTTACTTGCAACTCATTAGCATAGGACCATGCAGATGGCTCTAGATTTTTACACAAATCTGGAGGGCACCAAGACTACCAACCATATGCTTAAAGGAACTTTAATTTGTTAGCATAACTACCTGCTAACCAAATCTTGGGCATATTGATAAACCAGAAATTTAAACACGTAAGCGCCCAGATTGCAAGCACGAGACTTCCATACCTCAAACCAAAGGCGACGTGCTGTCTAGCAGTCCAAACCTTGATCCTTGATAAATTGAACTTCCTTCTTTGATCTAGCAATCCAAAAATAGATAAATTAGGCAGCATGTCATATCAATATAACACCCCTATACGTACACACATATACCAAAACAGCCTACATTCAGATTTGCATCATATCCTTGTTTCTAACTCTCTGGGGAATTTTCACAAACACCCAATAGGCAAGATTTGCTTCAATATAAAAGAAATCTGATTTAGTCAGTGATCTCAATTGCATGTATATCTGAACGACCATGCTTGTTAGTCAGTCATGTTATAGGATGTTTTATTGGTGTTCAATAAATTGTATTGGTGTCCAGTTAATCACAAATGCACAAAAAAATATTTTTAAGAAATAAAGTTAGTTAACAGACACCAATATTGGTGGCTGATTTTTTAAGGCCACTGATATCAGTGGCATCCTAGTGTAAAGCCACCAAAAAATAGTAAGAGTAGCAACGTTATATCTATGGCCACCAATTACAAAGGGTGAGCAAAAAATGGTGTGTAATGAGCATAATTCTAGTAGTGTATTTTTTTTTTCTTCCCTTTATGGGGCTAAAAGGCCAAGCGTGGCGAACAATCTTATTTGCCTTGTGTATATTTTTATTGTAAGCATATATGATGACTGCAAAACCAGCTTTTCAATCTTGGGTACAAACTATGTGAAGTACATATATGCACTATTTCATGTAAAGCCAGAATGATTTGGGTTAATGTTATATGCACTTTTTTTTCTTCTTTTTCTTTCCATATAGAAGGTGCCATATTGGGGACATGCATTCATCAGACTATATATATCTTAATTTTTTACCACAATGCGTTCTCTGAAGTGTATAATGGGATTTGCTCAAGGTATCGTGATTGACTCATGTTCATTCAATTTTACATATGCTTTACTTGAATATTCTACTTGCTTATTGCAATTTGATGTGGACGTGCGCATGTTACATATGTTGGTTGTTAACGATAAAAAAAATAAAATATTGTGTTGATATAGTTATCAACCAAAAGTCATGATCGTGTTAGCTAAAATACCAATGCGTAACAAACATTTATGATTGAAGGAAATATTCACAGTATTGGAAATGAGTATTTGGAGAACTATGCAGTACTAGGAGGCAAGGTATATTTATCAAACTTTTGAAAGACCTACATCACTCATGTAAATCAAGGATTTGAAGGCCGAGCGGAAAATTTTATTCAATTGCTGAAGCTGCACTTTCTTTGGATCATCCTTTATTTTTGGTTCGAAGTGGCGCCACCAAGCACTCTACATTGCTTAAGTCTGATATACATACCCCTTTTTTTTTAACAAAAATTTTCATACCTTTTAACTTCAAGTTAAATGAATAAATTATATATTAGGTATATTGTTGAATTTCAGACTACTAAACCAACACAAATGTAATTTTGTTTGTACCAAAAAATTTAACAATCTTGGTACATTATGATATGCATGCAATATTTCTCCTTCGTATATGATGGAGTTTTCCTTCTGTTTTTTTTTTTTTATTAATCATTTTTAATCTGTATATCAAGCAAAAAAAAATAGCATAGCTCTTGTGAACATAAAACTAGCTAAATAGATCGATCACAAAGTAGATCATATTTTTTGACAAAAATAACGTCAAAATTAAAAATGAAACTCATACCTAGACATGATTGTGTAGTCTAAATGTATCAAATATTGGATACATAGACATGATCGTATGTTGGTGGCCTATGTCTACGACCAATTAGATTCATATCATTAAAAAATGCACCCAGATATGTTGCTTTATACTTGAGCAGTTTATCCTCATCAAATTTTTCTAGTATCGGCCACATCTTGGACATTTGCTCCATATAGTATAGCACTAAGACGCCACAATCAAGGTTGCATATCAACATTCTCATAAATTGTTAAGCTAATATATGAATATTTTTTCCAGATACAAACTAATAGGAATGACAAAATAAGTTGTAGTCATGAGCCTGGAGCTTGATGTGGCCAATTTTGGATAGGCACCATCGGCCAATCAATGTGGTATTCTTTATATTCTCAAATGTAAGTTTTTCATCATTTTATAATATGGGTATCCTGTCACATCCCGACCCGGGGAGGACCACTTCTCGGGTCCGCTCCACCACTGTACACGATATTGTCCGCTTTTGGCTTACCATTCCCTCACGGTTTTGTTTTTGGGAACTCACGAGCAACTTCCCAGTGGGTCACCCATCATGGGATTGCTCTAGCCCCCTTCTCGCTTAACTTCGGAGTTCCTATGGAATCCGAAGCCAGTGAGCTCCCAAAAGGCCTTGTGCTAGGTAGGGATGAGAATATACATATAAGGATCACTCCCCTGGACAATGTGGGATGTCACATACCCCGGGACCACTATCAGGGTGGAATAGATGCTTGACAATAACTCCCTCAAGAAGTGCATATCTTGATCTTTTTTTATGATGTTTTAAGAATTCCATCACCTTCTTACTATGAAATAAACCTTTGTCAACTTTTTTGCAAAACTCAATTGTACCATGACCATCACGGTATGCCTTAAACAACTTCTAAACTGGTTATCAATTTTGGGTACAACTTAATAAAATGGAGAAGGCTCAAACGATTCCATTTTTATTTTTATTTTTTGTATCTATCAAAAACCCAAACATTTGAATTCATGCACATATCTTCCTCCTAATCTTATGACTAACTTCCGCATGTGTTTACGTGACATATTAGCGGGGAACGAAATGGTAACAATGTACCAAACTATTCCCACATACCATCTCCTTATTAACTTACTAAAGTGATTTGATGAGTCACATGCACTATCATTCTAGTCTTCTGTAATAGCCAAGTCTATGCGACTAAAAAAATTGGAATTCCAAAATGTTATTGTGAAGTCGGTTGTCGGTTACTTGATTTGGAGTAGCAACTAGTATTTTCTAAGGTCCCAATTCGCCTTTGCTTCCAAACAATACAACGAAATTTATATGCCTCTCTGAGTGGCACCCACGTCTGGTTTCAAAATTCAACCTTTGTGATTTGACCAGAGTAAAACTTTATCACTCGTCGTTTCTATGAAAGTGTTACTAATTTACAATTGTCAAACGAAACAAAAGCATGGAGAAAAATTGGCGTGGAGATCATGATTCACTTCTTCATATAAAAAATAAAAAAAATCTTTCCTTTTGGTTTAGCATTCATTCCTTACCCATGATACATATGTAGAAGGGCTGATTAGGTCCTCAATCTAACAAAAAATCTCTTAGTTTAGGTGCTACGAAATTAAGTAGGTATTCCAAGTTCACATGTTTAGGCTCCGTTTGATGATCATTCTTTGTTAGTTTTGTTTTTCCTTACTAGAGAGGAAGAAATTAGATAGAATGATGCATGAATTAAGAATGTGGAGAGACCGCGGTAGATGAGAGGAGGGAAATTTACATGAAATAACATATACAAAAATAAAATGATGCATGAATCAGCTTTTAGTTTTTGATTTTCATGTTGTGCACTGTTTCATGTGCATTTGTTCCATATCCTTCCATATCCTTTATACTATCATTATTGATCTCTCATTTATTCTTTATATTTCCTCTTTATTTAAAAATGTAAAACTAAAACTAAAAATAAAATAATTATCAATGAGCCCTTAAGTTTTTTATATGCAAGAGTTTGCCTATTGTCTTGTAATAAAACTTTCATAGGAGTTACTTCATAGCCGTCAAAAGTCTTCAAAGGAGTGACTTCATAGCCATATATCAGTGAATGTTTCATTCTAGTAGTTTAAATAAAATTAGGAATCTCATTCTTTTGAAAAAAGGACCTACGTTGTATCAATCCAAACATTCGTTAAAGCAAATGATCTTAAAAATAATAGTTAACTTGATAGTTTGACAGACGATAAACCATTAAAATTTGTAACTTAAAAGAGTTCTGTGCACCCAACATTTTGTTTGTAGCATTACCCTTAAATTTTTTTATGGAAGACAGCGGTCCACCATGCACGACCAGCACAAAGTAGCAGGAACCCAATACGGTGCTATGTTGAACGTCAAACAATTCGTGCACCTGCAACCACTCGTCAACTCACTGAAAGGAAGTTTGAAAGGTAAATTGGGCCATATATATGAAAATTCCAAAATTGGGCCATATATACAAAAAATAGACACACACACATATATATACCGTTCAACTTTTTTTTCTGGGTCATGAATCTCTGTGTCTGGTTGGTGATGAATTGTCAAATGCATACTGAAGAAAGTTGAAGTAACCTACTAAGAAAGTTGAAATTAGTGCACGTCCCCCTCCTTTTCTTAAAGTGAGTTTGAAATCTACTCAATAAGAATGATATTTCGTCATTTGACTCATTATACAATGTGATAAATGGTTTATCCTAGCAATTGATGTAATTTTTAAGAAATGTAACATGATAATTGCAACGCGCCTCATATAATATGTTGACAAAAACACAATATATATGTCACTTACGTACTATGATCTAGTTGTATTCTTCTTCACTTATAAGTTAAATGTCTTATATTCAAAATCTTGTGAATGATGAGTTAAGTACATATTTATTTTGCCACCTCTAAGTACAAATATATCGTTATGTTTTCATTAAAGGGGGTAAGCCCGGCTTCGTAGCTTATATGCCATGAATCATATTCACAAGCTATCGAAAAATCCTCAGCCTTTAACGTACCGGAACAAAAGGCCGAGCACCATGTCCAAAAGAAAATAAAGTACCAATCACAAATGCAAGACAGAATTTGAGAAAATGACCAATTTAGGGCATTCTAAGAATTAGGTTAGTTTTTTACGGATTTGGAACCCATCCGGATTCAAATTGTGGGGATTTTAGGGATCCTCATATTCTAACCGTTTATCGTACATTATGCAGTTAACAATCATTTCAAAAATTTTATTAAAAATTAAACACAAATTGTACCTAACAAAAACTGATCTCACAATGTACAATGAACGGTTAGGATTTCAGGATTCCTAAGATCCTCACAAAGAGGATTTGGAGAGGATCCTCATCCGTTTTTTACTAGAAAAAAACGAAAAAGGATCCTCGCCGGATCATTTTTCTAGGGATCCTCGCCGGATCATTTTTATGATCTCATCCATTCATCGTACATCGTGCGGTCAGAAATCATTTTAAAATTTAAAATTAAATATAAATAATATCTAACAAAAACTAATTGCACGATATACGATAAACAGATGAAATCACACATCCTAGGAAAATGATCCTCACTGGATCCTTTTTCCCGGATCCTTTTCCCAAAAAACCAGCTTGTTGTATCCATCTGTGTCCGGCATTTTGTCGAAAGGCGACATCCACACTTTCAAAGTTTCTTGGGGTCTAAGGTTATAATTCATAGGATCTTTACCAATTCCTGTCAATAATAAAGAAAATTACAGTACAGCCCTATTGCGCATAATAACACCAAATAAAGTAGGTAAATAGAAGATTCAAGCCGCCTACAATAATATCTTGTTGGGATTTTATGTTTATTTAAATTTATTAGAATTTTTGTTAAAAGTTTTTTTTATTAGAATTAGTTTTTTATTAACTTTGGTTTCCTATTTTTATGGAGAAATTTTTTTCTTAAACTGCATTTACTATATGTTCAAACGATGTCTTGAGATTTAGGCAATCGTCAATGATATAATTTAAGGAAGTTAAAATTTCATCATAAAATTTTTTATCAATATGAAAAGTAGTCCAATTAATTTACTTATATAAGCTCATACAAGGTCTCACCATTCACGAATATGAGATTCATCTCAACACGCTCTATCATGTGTATCGAATTTTCAACAAATCGTGTACATAGAGTACGCGTAACCGCTAGGCTCGCACATGAGGCAAACTAGTCTAATACCATGAAGGAAGTCAAAGTTCTACTATAAAGTCAGTTGACAATATATATGAGGAATAACTTGTACTGAAGCCGTATGAGGATTTTTGGACCTCGGGAATTTTTGGGCATTTGGGATTGGTTCAATAGAATAGCAGATATAATGGTAGAACGAAGCACACACCACATGCACTACCAGAAAATAGGGCTTGCTCTACAAAACTTTGCCCGACGAACCACATTTCTTCTAGAAAAGGTATTTTACTTGACGAATTATTTAGTTGGTAGGGCAAAACTGGTCAACATTTAAGGTTTACTCAAAACCTTTAAAAGACGGAATAGCTAGAGTCGTAAGTCAAGGTTATATTTGTCGGCAAGTTTTTGACGCCAAGAGAAATAAAATGGCGCGTAATACCTTAAAGTTTGCCCGACAAAATTTGTGTTCATCGGCTAGGTCTACACCCGATGTGCCTCTTCGTCAGCCAAAACTCTCCTTGTGGGTGTCATTAAATATTTTTTTTATGACGTTGAAAGAGTGTCCTGTATGACTTCTAAGGACACCAATTGAAGATCCGCCTAAGTTGTTGGGTAAAGGCCCCCGACGAAACATGCATGTCACCGCCTATGACACTGAGGTTAGAGGAAGAAGATAAAGACCAACAATTGAAGATCCCCCATTCAAAAAACCAAGTTATATATATAAATGATGAAATGACCCACCATATGGATGTGAATCATAACTTCAAGATATTAATCAAAATTTGCATAAATCATGTTAAATAAGGGTTGGTAACTGGGAAAAAAAGAGAGTTAAAGATAAGAAGTTGCAATTTTTATTTTCATTACAGAAGTGTATATATATAGTGGGTATGAAGCAAACGGACCGATAAATGGCCACATATAGTAACGTTCTTAGCAACTACAAAGTCGATATCTTTTAGTGCTTGTTGACCAAGTCTTTGATCCCAGAAATTAGAGCTCGATATCTTTTAGTGCTTGTTGACAAAGTCTTTGATCCCTGAAATTAGAGCCTCAGTTTGCGCAGCCGTTTGAGGATCCATATCCACCGCAATCTTGTTAAGATAAAAGCTATGACTCATCCCTGGACTAATCAGAAGCTCCACATCCTTCTTAGCCTTCTTCATAGCGTCATAGTATTCCATCTCAGTGTCTATTATCATGTCCATCTCAGCTATACATAGAAGAAACGGCGGCAGCTTCAGAGTATCCAAAGGCGATGCTTCGGGGCCCATCGGACAAGTTATTGGATGGTCCTTGGTCGACCCCACTGGCAGTGCCAAGCTCAAAAACTTGTCCACCATGTCTAGGGTTAGCAAAGGTGACTCTGGCTGCTCCAACTCCGACCTACTCCTCACCGCTCGAACGAAGCCTGGGTGGATAGGAATCCCACCCGCTAGCCTTAACGGACTCAAATCCACCTTCCCTGCTCGAGCGGCAATTTCATGCACGAGATTTCCACCCGAGCTGTCCCCTATGAGAAAGACACGGTTGAAGTCTGCGTGGCTGACTAGCCATTGCTCGTATGACTCGCCTTGTGCAACGGAACGAAGCCACAGCAACGCAGAGAAGCCGTCGATGATTGGAGCGGGGAGACGGTGCTCGGGCGCGAGACTTAAGTAGACCGAGATGCAAATGGCTTTGGCTGAGCGTGCAAGCTTGGTGTACATTTGGTAGTACATGTACCAATCCGCTTGGCTAATACAAAAGCCACCTCCATGGAGGTGAAGGATTATGGGGAGCTTCGAAGAATCTTCCGGGTTTGTCTCCGGTAGATAAATTCGTAGCCGGAGGTTTTCGTTAACGTAAACATCTCGGGTGGCAACTCCATCAATGAATTCATCGTGAGGTGCAACTGGCTCAGTCATGAACTGGACCTGAGGCGGTCCAGTCCACGTCCGATCAACTGAGCCATCAGCGAACACTCTCAGCCAACCGGACACCTCATCGACAAGAACCTTCCGGCAGACCATGGTTTATAGTCTGGCTTACGTAATAACCCTTAGTAGTACTATTAGGTAGTGTCTGAGTATGTGAATGTGTGGATACGAGACCTTGACACGACTCTTTATATATAGGAGTTGGAACTTGGTGTGGAAACTGAGAAGGTTGTGAGAAACTGGGAGGAAGGTTCAACGAAGTTCGGTTTTTCAAAGATGGAAAATTACGCAAATAAAAAATAGTATACGTACGTCATCACCAACTAGATTAGAATAAAAATTGGGAGGTAGATTGTCCGCCCTCCTGTTTGGGTGTCATTTCCATCCCTTCATATTTTGTGCGGTTATGGTTAAGTCACGTCAACATTTTATATTGATTTTTTTTAGAGAAAATAAGATAAAAAACAATAAGAATATAAAATGTTGAGGGGATGAGAATGACATCCAAACAGGAAGGCAGACAATCTGCCTCTAAAAATTGACATGATTGACACTACCTGTTCCTGAATATTGCATTTTTGTCATTAAATCGGATATATAGAGTTAGGGTTAATGGTAGCGATCACTTTTGGATTGTATATTTACGAACCTTTGACTGAGTTTTAATCGTGTGTTCTTCATGTTATACATAGCCATACTTGTGGTTATTAATAAGGTTTAGCTAGTATAATAAATTAGGGTTTAGGCTTTAATTGTTACGACTCGCTCTTAGTTATATTGTATTTTAATTTCTGAAAGGGAAGTATTATTAGCACTTCAAAAATCTCATTCTACATTCCTCACAAGTATATTTTTCTTTCTAAATATAGAAAGTTTGGAGTGTAGAATGAGAATTTTGAAGTGCCAATAACAATTCCCTTATAAAATTGTAAAATGACAAAAATTCCATGAAAGGGCTTAGTGGAAATCCGATGTGGACATTTGAGCTCACTTCAGATTTTGTCCCCTTTCTTGCCATATTCTTGTAATACTCGTCCATATTGTTAGGGGGTTGCGGGAGTTACCATAGTTAAGGGTCTTCAATGACAATACATTAGTGTTTTTGCCGTTATGTTGTTACTAGCCTTTATTAGGATATAATGGGTTTTCCGTTTTATTGTAACCACTAGGAAGATATCTTATAGTTTGTGTATAAATATAGGTTGTAATATCTTAAATGATTATCATTAAATATACAATTTTTACATATATGAACGTGTGAGCAAGCGGAACAGAATTTGGAGTTAAAACGAAGATTTGATTAAACTTTGACGTCAATGGCATTTTAGTAATTTTATCACATTCTCGATGCTAATGTTACTGTTTATTTTGTTGGTTTGCGTGCCACTCATACCCACTCTTTCACTTCTCCATGTGCTCTCTCCCTCTCTTCCTCAGTGTCTTTACTATCTCTTTTCACTCCGCTCCCATCTTTCTTTCTCTCACTCACTCTCACTCACTTCGCACGTAGGCAAAGCCAGCCCTGAGGGGGTGCCAGGCATGCAACCGCACAGGCCCCCGATTTTTAGGGGCCCCTGAATTTTAATAATCTTTATAATATATTACATATAAAAAGAGTGTGAATGTAATTCACAATGTTGCCTTGGGGGAATTGTCAAACTCTGGTACTTATATTAATTTCTGGAAGGGTTAGAGTCTCAGTAAAACCCTTTTTGGGCCTTTTTTGAACTACATTAATTTTTTCTTTTCTCTTTAATATTTGTAGTTTAATTTCTATCATTATAAAAGATAACTTTTGATGATAAATTTATGATTAGGAATATTATAATTAATTAAAATCCTTAAAAGCTTCAAGATATAATCTTTAAAACCCCTTTTCCATATATGATATCATTTAATCGAATACATGTCATTCGTTTATTCTGTGGTCAACTTTTAAGGATCATCTAATTTTCATTCTATTTGAAGACCATTTAGTCATATATATATATATATATATATATATATATATATATATAATACAACTTTGCTCACAACACTAAGGTGGAGGTGAGCAGGTGATGCTCATCCCCTATTGATTACCGTTAAATTAATTTGGTTTAATTGATTTAAGACATGAATCTCAAAATCTAACTAATCTAATGACAATCAACCCAAGTGGGGTTTATAATCATCCTCACTTTAGGGAGTTAGAAAAAATGCAGTTCATAATAAAGAGTATAAGTTGTTCTGATTATGATATATGTACGATGATATGAAATGTACATAACCACCACACCATGCCTTTTGTATTTAAAAAGTAAGGAGTTTCGAACTCAAAAAAATAAAGAATGCAGATACATAGCCACCAAACCATGCTTCTTTTTAATTTATTTTCTTTTGGTTTATATCAATTTATACACACAAAAAAAAATATAAAATATAAAAGAAAATATAGCAACCAAAATTTAGACCTTGAAAGGGCCTCCATTTGAGTCTCGCACAGGGCCTCCAAAATCTCAGGATCGGCCCTGCACGTAGGAAGAAGGTGACACCACCAACCCCCCCCAAAAAAAAAAAAAAAAAAAAACCACTATGATCGTGACTGCCTCTCCAACACAAAGTCAACCCCAGTCACTGTTCCTTCAAATTCGGACCCTAGGCTCAGATTCTACGAGCTCTGGCGATGAGTGATTTTCATGGCTGCTTTTGGCAACGGTAAGAGATCTAACCAACACCATTCGATTTATCTCGTTGAGCAAGTCAAGTTTTATATATATTGCTTATGGTAATTAGCGGCGTTTTAAAAGATTGAAGAGGAGAAAATGCTATTAGGTTCGTCTCATTCCTAGCTTCCAGTGAAAAAATTGAAGGACTGTGAAGGGATTGCGGCCAAACAACAAGGGATCAACCCTCGATACCTCAACTATTAGGTTCGTCTCACTCCTAGGAATTTAGATATAGTCTCAAATCAGACGTCGGACCAACGATGATGGCGCGGTGACGACTGGAAGAATCCCAACAAAATTTGTCACAATTCGGCAAGGTGAACCAGCAACGAGACTAGTCCAAACCATGTTCAGATTCAGTTCAAACAATTGAAATAAAATATTCTAAAGATACATTCCTTCACTGAATATTCTTGATGCAAATGGAATATTTCGTCTAGTGACCGAAATCTCAATGACAAAGGAATGGCTCAGCACCGGCAACCACCACATGGTACCGGCTCGTGTAGGCTCTCTAAGAAGCGTAGCGGCGCGTGACGGTGCATGGCGGCTTGTGAACCTAGTTTGAAGTATTTTCAATCCTCGTTTTGAGCAAATAAAGGAATTTTGAGTCTTTTCCTTTGTATTTTCACAAGCTTTGAGTAGTTTAATGATTAGTATATTGGTTTTCCATATAAGAGTGACTCATCCAGAGTATTTCAGAGGCCAAGCAAGGTAAGGTAGCTACGATCCGATGATGTGTGTGTGTGTGTGCGCCCTGTTGAATAAGAAGAGTATCCAAGATAACTCTAATGATCCCAAGAAGAAGAAGAAAATAGAGCACACTCTTAAAGAAAGCTCACAAAACAAACTAATTAGCAAAGCTTTTCTTATTTATCTCTAGGCTTTGTTTCTCCTTGGATGATATACAATGCTTGAGGACTTGGGTATTTATAGCAAACCAAATGAAAGCTACACCACACACTTACTTCACCTACAACATCCACCTACTTCACCTACAACCTCCACTTACTTCACCAACCTCACACACTTACTTCACCTACAACATCCACCTACTTCACCTACAATTGACATTGATTCTCAACACTCCCCCTCAATGTCAGCTCTCATTCTTTGCACTGTGCTGAGTAGACAGCGAAAATTTTCGAGCTTGCCTGTACTTAAACTTTTTGTGAACAAGTCCGCAACTTGATCATTCGTCTTGACCTGTCTCATCTCAATCTCTTCTTGCAGAACCTTTTCTCTGATAAAGTGGTAATGTACCTCCACATGCTTAGTTCTTGCATGAAAGATTGGATTTTCCGCCAAGCGAATTGCCGATTGGTTATCACAGTACAATGGTACTGGATAATCTACTGGTTGATGTAGATCACTCATCAACTGTATTAGCCATGCATTCTCTTGAGCTGCCATTGCTGCTGCTCTATACTCTGCTTCTGTGGTTGACAAAGATACCGTTGGCTGTCTCTTGCTACACCAAGAGATGGTTCCAGAACCAAGCTTAAACACATACCCAGTTGTTGATCTCCTGGTGTCATGATCTCCCGCATAGTCAGCATCACAGTAACCAACTAACTTGCAGTCTTCACCTTTCTTGTACAAAAGACCATAGTCAATTGTACTCTTCACATATCTCAGTATTCGTCGAACTGCTTCCAAATGAGGCTTCTTTGGATTTTGCATGTACCGACTCATCACACCAACTGCATAAGAAATGTCAGGTCGAGTCAAGGTTAAGTAGATCAGACTACCTACCAATTGTCGATACATTGTCGCATCTTCCAAATCTTTTCCTTCATGTGCACACATTTTGGCGTTTGGTTCCATCGGTGTCAAAATTGGCTTGCATTCGAACATTCCAAAC